>NC_084633.1:14136307-14401307 GCF_033978795.1 Nerophis ophidion | reverse complement strand
ATGCAAAATCGATTTTCAACTAATAATAATAATAATAATTAAAAAGATATCAATGGCATATGAAATAAAATCTAAATAAAAATTGAATGCCTCTTTTCTATTTGCAGCCTTATGAGGTAAATATCAAAATAAACTTTTTCCTCAGGCTAATAATACATTTGAAAATAAAATAACAATAATGAATGAATCAAACATTCAAGCCTTGAAGTAGCAAGAGAAAGTGCATGAATAAAACGTTAATTAGATATTAGGGGCAGTATAGCTCGGCTGGTAGAGCGGCCGTGCCAGCAACTTGAGGGTTGCAGGTTCAATCCCCGCTTCTGCCATCCTAGTCACTGCTGTTGTGTCCTTGGGCAAGACACTCTACCCACTTGCTCCCAGTGCCACCCACACTGGTTTAAATATGTAACTTAGATATTGGGTTTCACTATGTAAAGCACTTTGAGTCACTAGAGAAAAGCGCTATATAAATATAATAGAAGAAAAAAAAAATTATTGTTTAGTTTGCTACACTGATTTGCTTTAGGACTGAATATGGAACAAGCAATGCTTATATAACTTAATCTTTCAAAATCCACTTTCAAAAAAACAAACAAAAACATCAATGGTATATTAAATAAAATTAAAATAAAAAATGCAATGCCTCTTTTCTATTTGCAGCCTTTTAAGGTAAATATCAACAGTAACTTTTTCCACACTGTTTGTAGAGCAGTGGTCCCCAACCACCGGGCCGCAGAACAATTTTTAAATTCATTTTTCCATCCATTTTCTACCGCTTATTCCCTTTCGGGGTCGCGGGGGGCGCTGGCGCCTATCTCAGCTACAATCGGGCGGAAGGCGGGGTACACCCTGGACAAGTCGCCACCTCATCACAGGGCCAACACAGATAGACAGACAACATTCACACTCACATTCACACACTAGGGCCAATTTAGTGTTGCCAATCAACCTAAAAAAATAAAATTTTTATTAGATCAACATAAAAAACACAATATACACTTACAATTAGTGCACCAACCACAAAAACCTCCCTTTTTCATGACAAAAACTTAACTTTTTCATGACAAAGAAAAAAAAAAAAAAGGGTTCCCCCCTCCCCCCAGGCCACGGGACAAATTATTAAGCGTTAACCGGTCCGCGGATACAATAAGGTTGGGGAAAACTGTTGTAGAGAACCCTAAAGGCAGTGCCTTTGGGGAACGCCCCCAATATTGGGAGAATCGGGAGATTTTTGGGAAAGGCATAGAACTTCAGGAGTCTCCCGGGAAAATCGGGATGAATGGCAAGTATGAGTATTAGCGGTAAATGCGGTGTTATAGCAGAGCTACCGCTGTAAAGTACCGGAGGGCCAGCTCTAATGTTAATTTGATATTGCCTCAAGGGCCAAATTAAAGTACACGGCTGGCCAGTTTTGGCCTGCGGGCCAGAGTTTGACACCCATGGTCTATACCAGGGGCGCTCACACTTTTTCTGCAGGCGAGCTACTTTTCAATTGACCAAGTCGAGGAGATCTACCTCATTCCTATTTATAATTTATATTTATTTATTTATGAAAGAGACATTTTTGTTAACAAGTTAATGGTGTTTAATGATAATACAAGCATGTTTAACACACATAGATTCCTTTCTTTCATGAAGACAAGAATATAAGTTGGTGTATTACCTGATTCTGATGACTTGCATTGATTGGAATTAGACAGTGGTGCTGATAACGTCCGCATTTTCAAATGGAGGAAAAAAAAAGTCCTCCTTTTCTGTCCAATACCACATGAAAGTGGTTGGATTTGGCATCTCATTTGTCCAACTTGCATACTCCTTTTTAATTACTTTGTTATGAGAGTAGCATATTTGTGTGGCCCTTTAATGTCTGGTGAGTGACGTCAGTGAGTGTGCGGGTGGGCAAGCAAGTGAGAAAGCGGTCGCTGAGGGCGGGGGAGAAATACATTGGCATCAAACTCCGTAGCTTGCGAGCTAGCTTTCTGAGACTCTTATTTTGTTAGCACAGGCAGGATGAAACAGGTCTTTTATGGTGAAGACAGGAACTGTGCAGTCGGTCTTTAGAGTTTTGACAGTAGGTACGGAGTCTCTAGAAATAAAATGTGTTTCTCTGCCCTGTTAGTGATTTTTTTCTTAAATATGAGCTCGCAGCAGCCAGCGTCATCTCACAAGATCCTCGGGTGCCGAGAATGTCAAACAACTGACGAGAGTGAAGTCTTGGTATGATTGATGATTGCTCATTTTTATGTCTATTTTTTAATGCCTGGCTTGAGATCGACTGACACACCCTCCGAGATCGACCAGTCGATCGCCATCGACGTAATGCCCACCCCTGGTCTATACAATTAATATATGACTAAATAAACAACATAGAAAATATAGTCCATTCAAAATCTACCCACCAAATACCCATCTACAATTTCATACCAACCTACCGACAGGCTGACCAATGATTGTTGTCTGGGCCCCCGTTAAAAAAAATAATAATAAAAATGTCCTAAATACACTTCCACAAGCTAATAGAGTTATGGTCAAACATTTTGTTTTGCATTGTTTCATGATGCAATAGTCCATTCATCCATTTTCTACCGCTTGTCGCTTTTTGGGGTCGCCAGGGGTGCTGGAGCCTATCTCAGCTGCATTCGTTTGGAAGGCGTGTACACCCTGGACAAGTCGCTATCTCACCACAGGGCTAACACAGATTCAACATTCACACTCACATTCACACACTAGGGACCATTTAGTGTTGCCAATCAACCTATCCCCAGGTGCATGTCTTTGGAGGAAGCCGGAGTACCCACGCAGTCACGGGGAAAGCATGCAAACTCCACACAGAAAGATCCCGAGCCCGGGATTGGACTCAGGACTTCTCAGGACCTTCGTATTGTGAGGCTCGTGCACTAATCCCTGTACCACCGTGCTGCCCCTTATTATCAATCAATCAATCAATCAATGTTTACTTATATAGCCCTAAATCACTAGTGTCTCAAAGGGCTGCACAAACCACTACGACATCCTCGGTAGGCCCACACAAGGGCAAGGAAAACTCACACCCAGTGGGACGTCGGTGACAATGATGACTATGAGAACCTTGGAGAGGAGGAAAGCAATGGATGTCGAGCGGGTCTAACATGATACTGTGAAAGTTCAATCCATAATGGATTCAACACAGTCGCGAGAGTCCAGTCCAAAGCGGATCCAACACAGCAGCGAGAGTCCCGTTCATAGCGGAGCCAGCAGGAAACCATCCCAAGCGGAGGCAGATCAGCATTTAATATTGTTAAATGTGTACCTCTCTTACAATGTCAATCATAACGGCTTAATATTGTCTTTCTTAATTATGTTCATATCCTTCTTTAATTTAGACATGTTATCCCGCCAGATAAAACATGATTATAAATAAAACAACACTCAGTCATATTTGTGTTATATATATATATATATATATATATATATATATATATATATATATATATATATATATATGTATATATATATATATATATATATATATATGTATATATATATATATATATATATATATATATATATATATATATATATATATATATATATATATATGTGTATGTATACTATACAAAACCCAAAACCAGTGAAGGGGTGGTATAGCTCGGTTGGTAGAGTGGCCGTGTCAACAACTTGAGGTTTGCAGGTTCGATTCCCGCTTCTGCCATCCTAGTCACTGCCGTTGTGTCCTTGGGCAAGACACTTTACCCACCTGCTCCCAGTGCCGCCCACACTGGTTTAAATGTAACTTAGATATTGGGTTTCACTATGTAAAGCGCTTTGAGTCACTAGAGAAAAGCACTATATAAATATAATTCACTTCACTTAATTCACAAGTTGGCACGTTGCGTGAATGGTAAATAAAAACAGAAAACAATGATTTGCAAATTCTTTTCAACCTATATTCAATTAAATGGACTGCAAAGACAAGCTATTTAAAACTCATTTGGAATTTGACGCCCGCAAACGTTTCAAAAAAGCTGGCACATGTGGTAAAAAAGACCGAGAAAGTCAAGGGATGCTCATCAAACACTTATTTGGAACATCCCACAGGTGAACGGGCTAATTGGGAACAGGTGGGTGCCACGATTGGGTATAAAAGCAGCTTTGGTGAAATGCTCAGTCATTCGCAAACAAGGACGGGGCGAGGGTCGCCACTTTGTGAACAAATGTGTGAGCAAATTTTCGAACAGTTTAAGAACAACATTTCTCAACGAGCAATTGCAAGGAATTTAGGAATTTCATCATCTATGGTCTGTAATATCATCAAAACGTTCAAAGAATCTGGAGAAATCAGTGCACGTAAGCGATGATATTACGGACCTTAGATCCCTCAGGCGGTACTGCATCAAAAAGCGCCATCAGTGTGTAAAGGGTATCACCACATGGGCTCAGGAACACTTCAGAAATCCACTGTCTAGTAACTACAGTTGGTCGTTACATCTGTAAGTGCAAGTAAAAACTCTACTATGCAAAGCGAAACCCATTTATCAACAACACCCAGAAACGCCTCCGGCTTCGCTGGGGCCGAGGTCATTTAAGACGGACTGATGTAAAGTGGAAAAGTTTTCTGTGGTCTGAGGAGTCCACATTTTAATTGTTTTTGGAAACTGTGGACGTTGTGTCCTGCGTAACAAAGAGGAATAGATTCATCCAGGATTGTTATAGGCGCAAAGTTGAAAAGCCAGCATCTGGGCAAGGCATGGGTAACTTACATGGGCTCAGGAACACTTCAGAAAACCACTGTCCAGTACCTACAGTTGGTCGTTACATCTGTAAGTGCAAGTTAAAACTCTACTATGCAAAGCAAAAGCTATTTATCAACAACACCCAGAAACGCCTCCGGCTTCGCTGGGGCCGAGGTTATCTAAGACGGACTGATGTAAAGTGGAAAAGTTTTCTGTGGTCTGAGGAGTCCACATTTTTAATTGTTTTTGGAAACTGTGGACGTCGTGTCCTGCGTAACAAAGAGGAATAGAATCATCCAGGATTGTTATAGGTGCAAAGTTGAAAAGCCAGCATCTGGGCAAGGCATGGGTAACTTACATGGGCTCAGGAACACTTCAGAAAACCACTGTCCAGTACCTACAGTTGGTCGTTACATCTGTAAGTGCAAGTTAAAACTCTACCATGCAAAGCAAAAGCTATTTATCAACAACACCCAGAAACGCCTCCAGCTTCGCTGGGGCCGAGGTCATCTAAGATGGACTGAAGGAAAGTGGAAAAGTTTTCTGTGGTCTGATTAGTCCACATTTTTAATTGTTTTGGGAAACTGTGGACGTCGTGTCCTGCGTAACAAAGAGGAATAGAATCATCCAGGATTGGTATAGGCGCAAAGTTGAAAAGCCAGCATCTGGGGAAGGCATGGGTAACTTACATGGGCTCAGGAATACTTCAGCAAACCACTGTCTAGTAACTACAGTTGGTCGTTACATCTGTAAGTGCAAGTTAAAACTCTACTGTGCAAAGCAAAAGCTATTTATCAACAACACCCAGAAACGCCTCCGGCTTCGCTGGGGCCGAGGTCATCTAAGACGGACTGATGTAAAGTGGAAAAGTTTTCTGTGGTCTGAGGAGTCCACATTTTTAATTGTTTTGGGAAACTGTGGACGTCGTGTCCTGCGCAACAAAGAGGAATAGAATCATCCAGGATTGGTATAGGCGCAAAGTTGAAAAGCCAGCATCTGGGCAAGGCATGGGTAACTTACATGGGCTCAGGAACACTTCAGAAAACCACTGTCCAGTACCTACAGTTTGTCGCTACATCTGTAAGTGCAAATTAAAACTCTACTATGCAAAGCGAAAGTTATTTATCAACAACACCCAGAAACGCCTCCGGCTTTGCTGAGCCCGAGGTCATCTAAGATGGACTGGTGGAAAGTGGAAAAGTTTTCAATGGTCTGAGGAGTCCACATTTTTAATTGTTTTTGGAAACTGTGGACGTCGTGTCCTGCGTAACAAAGAGGAATAGAATCATCCAGGATTGTTATAGGCGCAAAGTTGAAAAGCCAGCATCTGGGCAAGGCATGGGTAACTTACATGGGCTCAGGAACACTTCAGAAAACCACTGTCCAGTACCTACAGTTTGTCGCTACATCTGTAAGTGCAAGTTAAAACTCTACTATGCAAAGCGAAAGTTATTTATCAACAACACCCAGAAACGCCTCCGGCTTCGCTGGGGCCGGGGTCATCTAAGACGGACTGATGTAAAGTGGAAAAGTTTTCTGTGGTCTGAGGAGTCCACATTTTTAATTGCTTTGGGAAACTGTGGACGTCGTGTCCTGCGTAACAAAGAGGAATAGAATCATCCAGGATTGTTATAGGCGCAAAGTTGAAAAGCCAGCATCTGGGCAAGGCATGGGTAACTTACATGGGCTCAGGAACACTTCAGAAAACCACTGTCCATTAACTACAGTTGGTCGTTACATCTGTAAGTGCAAGTTAAAACACTATTATGCAAAGCAAAAGCTATTTATCAACAACACCCAGAAACGCGTCCGGCTTCGCTGGGGCCGAGGTTATCTAAGACGGACTGATGTAAAGTGGAAAAGTTTTCTGTGGTCTGAGGAGTCCACATTTTTAATTGTTTTTGGAAACTGTGGACGTCGTGTCCTGCGTAACAAAGAGGAATAGAATCATCCGGATTGTTATAGGCGCAAAGTTGAAAAGCCAGCATCTGGGCAAGGCATGGGTAACTTACATGGGCTCAGGAACACTTCAGAAAACCACTGTCCAGTAACTACAGTTGGTCGTTACATCTGTAAGTGCAAGTTAAAACTCTACTATGCAAAGCAAAAGCTATTTATCAACAACACCCAGAAACGCCTCCGGCTTCGCTGGGGCCGAGGTCATCTAAGACGGACTGATGTAAAGTGGAAAAGTTTTCTGTGGTCTGAGGAGTCCACATTTTTAATTGTTTTGGGAAACTGTGGACGTCGTGTCCTGCGTAACAAAGAGGAATAGAATCATCCGGATTGTTATAGGCGCAAAGTTGAAAAGCCAGCATCTGGGCAAGGCATGGGTAACTTACATGGGCTCAGGAACACTTCAGAAAACCACTGTCTAGTAACTACATTTGGTCGTTACATCTGTAAGTGCAAGTTAAAACTCTACTATGCAAAGCAAAAGCTATTTACCAACAACACCCAGAAACGCCTCCGGCTTCGCTGGGGCCGAGGTCATCTAAGACGGACTGATGCAAAGTGGAAAGGTTTCCTGTGGTCTGAGGAGTCCACATTTTTAATTGTTTTTGGAAACTGTGGACGGTCGTGTCCTGCGTAACAAAGAGGAATAGAATAATCCAGGATTGTTATAGGCGCAAAGTTGAAAAGCCAGCATCTGGGCAAGGCATGGGTAACTTACATGGGCTCAGGAACACTTCAGAAAACCACTGTCCAGTAACTACAGTTGGTCGCTACATCTGTAAGTGCAAGTTAAAACTCTACTATGCAAAGCAAAAGCTATTTATCAACAACACCCAGAAACGCCTCCGGCTTCGCTGGGGCCGAGGTCATCTAAGACGGACTGATGTAAAGTGGAAAAGTTTTCTGTGGTCTGAGGAGTCCACATTTTTAATTGTTTTGGGAAACTGTGGACGTCGTGTCCTGCGTAACAAAGAGGAATAGAATCATCCAGGATTGTTATAGGCGCAAATTTGAAAAGCCAGCATCAGGGCAAGGCATGGGTAACTTACATGGGCTCAGGAACACTTCAGAAAACCACTGTCCAGTAACTACAGTTGGTCGCTACATCTGTAAGTGCAAATTAAAACTCTACTGTGCAAAGCAAAAGCTATTTATCAACAACACCCAGAAACGCCTCCGGCTTCGCTGGGGCCGAGGTCATCTAAGACGGACTGATGTAAAGTGGAAAGGTTTTCTGTGGTCTGAGGAGTCCACATTTTTAATTGTTTTTGGAAACTGTGGACGTCGTGTCCTGCGTAACAAAGAGGAATAGAATCATCCAGGATTGTTATAGGCGCAAAGTTGAAAAGCCAGCATCTGGGCAAGGCATGGGTAACTTACATGGACTCAGGAACACTTCAGAAAACCACTGTCCAGTAACTACAGTTGGTCGCTACATCTGTAAGTGCAAGTTAAAACTCTACTATGCAAAGCAAAAGCTATTTATCAACAACACCCAGAAACGCCTCCGGCTTCGCTGGGGCCGAGGTCATCTAAGACGGACTGATGTAAAGTGGAAAAGTTTTCTGTGGTCTGAGGAGTCCACATTTTTAATTGTTTTGGGAAACTGTGGACGTCGTGTCCTGCGTAACAAAGAGGAATAGAATCATCCAGGATTGTTATAGGCGCAAATTTGAAAAGCCAGCATCAGGGCAAGGCATGGGTAACTTACATGGGCTCAGGAACACTTCAGAAAACCACTGTCCAGTAACTACAGTTGGTCGCTACATCTGTAAGTGCAAGTTAAAACTCTACCATGCAAAGCAAAAGCTGTTTATCAACAACACCCAGAAACGCCTCCGGCTTCGCTGGGGCCGAGGTCATCTAAGACGGACTGATGCAAAGTGGAAAAGTTTTCTGTGGTCTGAGGAGTCCACATTTTTAATTGTTTTTGGAAACTCTGGACGTCGTGTCCTGCGTAACAAAGAGGAATAGAATCATCCGGATTGTTATAAGCCTAAAGTTGAAAAGCCAGCATCTGTGATGGTATGGGGGCTGTTTTTTTTTTTTAAACCCAATATTTTCTAGTGTGTGATAACAAACCTTGAGAATGAAAAAAAAAAAATAATAGGAGGGAAAAAAAAGGAGTGAGTCGGCAGATAAAAAAAAAAGTAAGTGATGATATTTCATATGCATTCAGAATGATGGTGTGGGGTTGGTAGGGGGTGGGGGTGGGGGGGTTGGTTTATCTACAAGAGGTGCAGAGCAGGCTGCTATCAGGCGACTTGTGTAATTATTTGGATGTTTTGATGCACGTCCACGGCCGGAGGATCCGCAGAGTGTGCTCCGACTCGGGATCCTGCGAGTAAGGTGACACTCCGAACGCACTGTATGAATATGAATTGTGACTTCGCCGCATTTCTAAACAGTCACATTTGATGCCAAGGAGCTCTCCAGAGATTGCAGTGCCAATCACATTTTTCTCCGTCAAAGAATTGAAAACAGAGGAGGGAGTACAGATTGGTATACGACTGATTGTGTGTGTGTGTGTGTGTGTGTGTGTTCTTGTCTTTCTACCCTTCTTGAGACATCAACAAGGAAAAGTAGCGTCCATATGAGGACCGGTGAACAATTTAGGACATAAATCATGGTCCCCATACGGAAAAAAACATTTCGTCTACTAGAGAATGTCTCATTTGCACCCCTGGTGGTGAAATCTATCAAAGTTACGGCGGTCCCAAAAATGAGGGAATTTTTTTTCAAATTGACCGTTAATGTTGTCTGTCTGCGATGAGGTGGTGACTTGTCCAGGTTGTACACCGCCTTCCGCCCGAATGCAGCTGAGATAGGCTCCAGCAACCCCCTCCCTGTGACCCCAAAAAGGACAAGCGGTAGAAAATGATGGATGGATCGACTGTGTGTCGCTTTAAAAAGGGGGCTCCCCCTCTGGTCAACATATGAAATAACAAGTGTGTGTAGGAAATTGAAATGCGTCCCTTTTAGTCAAAATTTATAAAAAAAAATAAATAATAATAATACATTTTATTTGGTATAGCGCTTTTCAGTGTACTCAAAGACGCTTTACAGGATAAAAAAATGTAAATATAAAACAGTTCAAAGTAATATGTAAATATGTATATAGAGACATACTGTAGTAACTTGAAGTAACTAATAAAAATCAAACATGAATTACACACAAAAAAATAAATAATTAAATACAAAAAATAAAAGCAGTCTTTTTATCACAATGTGTCGACTTCTTTCTTATAAAATTGGGAACAATTTCTCATATTCTTTCTGCTTCTGTAATATTGCAATATTTTTCATAAGATTATTACTTTTTCATGTAAAATTATAACTGTTAATGCAAAGTAGTGACATTTGTCATTTAAAATTTTGACTTTTATTGACAGTTTTTTTTTGTAATTCTTGTAAGACAATGATATCTTTTGAGCAAAATTATGACTTTGTGATATTTTTGCCCAGTGAAATTCGGATTATTATTATTATAATATTGCCAACATTTTAGTGTTTTCTTATAACATTGTGACTTTTGTCGAGTAAAATTACGACTCTTTTCATAACATTGCCAACATTTTAAGCTTTGTCTTGTAAAATTGCGACGGTTATTGAGTAAAATTCCAACTTTTATCATAATATTGCACAAATGTTCAGTTTGTCTTGTAACATTTTGACTTGCGTTGAGTAAAATTACGACTTTTATTATGAAACTGCCAAAATTCCAAGTTTTTATAGTGAAATTGTGACCTTTTTCGGAGGTCTCAATAAGGTAACAAATACAAGATAGTGTGTGTGTGTGTGTGTGTTCTTGTCTTTCTACCCTTCTTGAGACATCAACAAGGAAATGTACCGTCCATATGAGGACCGGTGAACAATTTAGGACACAAATCACGGTCCCAATACGGAAAAAACATTTCGTCTACTAGAGAATGTCTCATTTGCACCCCTGGTGGTGAAATCTATCAAAGTTAGGGCGGTCCCAAAAATGAGGGAATTTTTTTTCAAATTGACTGTTAATGTTGTCTGTCTATCTGTGTTGGCCCTGCGATGAGGTGGCGACTTGTCCAGGGTGTACTCCGCCTTCCGCTCGAATGCAGCTGAGATAAGCTCCAGCATGGACTGTGTTTCTCTTTTAAAAGGGCTTCCCCCCTGGTCAACATATGAAATAACAAGTGTGTGTAAGAAATTGAAACGTGTCCCTTTTAGTCAAAATTCATAAAAAATAAATAATAATAGCAATAATATATTGTATTTGGTATAGCGCTTTTCAGTGTACTCAAAGACGCTTTACAGGATAAAATATTAAAATATAAAACAGTTCAAAGTAATATATAAATATGTATATAGAGACATACCGTAATAACTTGAAGTGAATAATAAAGATTGAACACACCAAAAATAAAAAATAAAACAAAATAAAGCAGTCTTTTTATCGCAATATGTCAACGTCTTTCCTATAAAATTGGGAACAATTTGTCATGTTCTTTCTACTTCGGTAATATTGCGACATTTTCTCGTAAAATTATTACTTTTTCATGTAAAATTATTGCTTTTTAACGCACAATGGTGACATTTGTCATTTAAAATTGTCACTTTTATTGCCAAATTTTTTGTAATTCTTGTAAAACAGTGACATTTTTTGAGCAAAATTATGTTTTTTGTGATAATTTTGCTCAGTGAAATGCCGATTATTATTATCATAATATTGCCAACATTTTAATGTTTTCTTAAAACATTGTGACTTTTGTCGAGTAAAATTCCAACTTTTATCATAACATTGCACAAATGTTCAGTTTGTCTTGTAACATTTTGACTTGCGTTGAGTAAAATTACGACTTTTATTATAAAACTGCCAAAATTCCAAGTTTTTATTGTGAAATTGTGACCTTTTTTTTTGTAAAATCCCAACTAATTTTTCACAAGTTTTTTTTGTATCTTTGTATAGTATGTATATATTATTTATGTTTTAAATACACATCTTAATATATCTAGAAAGGGTGGCCCTAAAGAGGTAGGCCATTTTCGGAGGTCTCAAGAAGGTAACAAATACAAGAAAGTGTGTGTGTGTGTGTTCTTGTCTTTCTACCCTTCTTGAGACATCAACAAGGAAATGTACCGTCCATATGAGGACCGGTGAACAATTTAGGACACAAATCACGGTCCCAAAACGGAAAAAACATTTCGTCTACTAGAGAATGTCTCATTTGCACCCCTGGTGGTGAAATCTATCAAAGTTAGGGTGGTCCCAAAAATGAGGGAATTTTTTTTCAAATTGACCGTTAATGTTGTCTGTCTGACTGTGTTGGCCCTGCGATGAGGTGGCGACTTGTCCAGGGTGTACCCCGCCTTCCGCCCGATTGTAGCTGAGATAGGCGCCAACTCCCCCAGCGACCCCGAAAGCGGTAGAAAATGGATGGATGGATGGATGGATGATACATTTTATTTGGTATAGCGCTTTTCAGTGCACTCAAAGATGCTTTACAGGATAGAAAATTAAAATATAAAACAGTTCAAAGTAATATGTAAATATGTATTTAGAGACATACTGTAATAACTTGAAGTGAATAATAAAGATTAAAGAAAAATTACACACAAAAAAATAAATAAATAAAAGCAGTCTTTTTATCACATGTCGACATCTTTTCTTATAAAATTGGGAACCATTTTTCATATTCTCTCTGCTTCTGTAATATTGCAATATTTTCTCGTAAAAGTATTACTTTTTCATGTAGAAGTGTTGCTTTTTAATGCAATATGGTGACATTTGTTATTTAAAATTCTGAATTTTAATTGCAAATGTTTTTGTTGTTCTTGTAAAAAAGTGATTTTTTTTATTTTTATTTATGACTTTTTTAATTTTGCCCAGTGAAATTCCAATTGTTATAGTTATATTGCCTACGTTTCAATGTTTTCTTATAACATTGTGGCTTTTGTCGAGTAAAATTATGACTCTTTTCATAAAATTGCCAACATTTTAAGCTTAGTTGTCAAGGCGTGGACTAGGTTTGTTTTCCTGAGGTGCAAAACGATTGGAACGGACATGGCGTGAAGGTAAGGACATCTTTTAATTAATAACTCAAAAAAGGAACAAAGGAAAGGGGCTCACAATGGAGGCACAAAACTTGGTTATGAAAACAAAACTTGCGCTAAGGCAAAACTATGGTCGTGAAAGAAAAACTTGCACTATGGCATGAATAACAAAAAACTTACTTGGAACGAGAAAGGAACAGGGATCATTGGCATGGATAACAAGGTTGTGTCGAGGGTGAGTGGAAGGTGATGTTGCCAGGCTGACTGCCTGGCAACTACCGGCTTAAAAACGCTGTGGTGATTAACAGGTGCATGAGTCCAAATGAACCAGGTGCGTGACATGACAGGTGAAAACTAATTGGTTGGCATGCAAACTAAAACAAACCAGGGTGCGCAAAAACAGGCATAAATGGAGTTAAAAACAAAACAGAACATAACAAAACAGAACATGATCACAAAGACATGACATTAGTCTTGAAAAATTGCGATGGTTATTGAGTAAATTTCCAACTTTAATCATAACATTGCACAAATGTTCAGTTTGTCTTGTAACATTTTGACTTGCGTTGAGTAAAATGACAACTTTTATTGCCAAAATTCCAAGTTTTTATAGTGAAATTGTGACCTTTTTCTTATAAAATTCCAACACAAGTTTTTTTTTGTATATTTGTAAAGTATGGATATATTATTTATGTTTTAAATACACACCTTTATATATCTAGAAAAGGTGGTCCTAAAGAGGTAGGCCATTTTCGGAGGTCTCAAGAAGGTAACAAATACAAGAACGTGTGTGTGTGTTCTTGTATTTTTACCCTTCTTGAGACATCAACAAAGAAAAGTACCGTCCATATGAGGACCGGTGAACAATTTAGGACATAAATCATGGTCCCAATACGGAAAAAACATTTTGTCTAATAGAGAATGTCTCATTTGCACCCCTGGTGGTGAAATCTATCAAAGTTAGGGTGGTCCCAAAAAGAAGTTTTTTTTTTTTTCAAATTGAATGTTAATGTTGTCTGTCTGCGATAAGGTGGCGACTTGTCCAGGTTGTACCCCGCCTTCTGCCCGAATGCAGCTGAGATAGGCTCCAGCAACCCCTCTCGCGACCCCAAAAAGGACAAGCGGTAGAAAATGGATGGATGGATGGACTGTGTGTCGCTTTTAAAAGGGGGCTCCCCCCCTGGTCAACATATGAAATAACAAGTGTGTGTAAGAAATTGAAATGCGTCCCTTTTAGTCAAAATTTATAAAAAAAAATAAAAAAAATAATACATTTTATTTGGTATAGCGCTTTTCAGTGTACTCAAAGACGCTTTACGGGATAAAAAATAAAAATATAAAACAGTTCAAGGTAATATGTAAATATGTATATAGAGACATACTGTAATAACTTGAAGTGAATAATCAAGATTGAACACGAATTACACACAAAAAAAATACAATAAAAATAAATAAAAGCAGTCTTTTTGTCGCAATGTCGCGACTTCTTTCTTATAATTGGGAACAATTTCTCATATTCTTTCTGCTTCGGTAATATTGCAATATTTTCTTGTAAAAAGATTACTTTTCATGTAAAATTATTGCTTTTTAATGCAAAATAGTGACATATCCCACCATTTATTGCTACTTTGTTATTCTCGTAAAACAGTGACATTTTTTGGAGTAAAATGATGACTTTTGTCATCATTTTGTCGAGTGAAATTCCGATTATTATTATTATAATATTGGAAACATTTAAATGTTTTCTTATAACATACTAACTTTTGTCAAGTAAAATTACGACTCTTTTCATAAAATTACCAACATTTTAAGCTTTGTCTTGTAAAATTGCGACAGTTATTGAGTAAAATTCCAACTTTTCTCATAACATTGCACAAATGTTCAGTTTGTCTTGTAACATTTTGACTTGCGTTGAGTAAAATTACAACTTTTATTAAAAAACTGCCAAAATTCCAAGTTTATATTGTGAAATTGTGACCTTTTTCGGAGGTCTCAAGAAGGTGACAAATACAAGAAAGTGTGTGTGTGTGTGTGTGTGTGAGTTCTTGTCTTTATACCCTTCTTGAGACATCAACAAGGAAAAGTACCGTCCATATGAGGACCGGTGAACAATTTAGGACATAAATCACGGTCCCAAAACAGAAAAACAATTTCGTCTACTAGAGAATGTCTCATTTGCACCCCTGGTGGTGAAATCCATCAAAGTTAGGGTGGTCGCAAAAATGAGGGAATTTTTTTTCAAATTGACTGTTAATGTTGTCTGTCTGTGATGAGGTGGCGACTTGTCCAGGTTGTACCCCGCCTTCCGCCCAAATGCAGCGGAAATAGGCTGCAGCACACATCCCTCCTCGCAACCCCAAAAGGGACAAGCGGTAGAAAATGGATAGATAGATGGACTGTGTGTCGCTTTTAAAAGGGGGCTCCCCCTCTGGTCAACATATGAAATAACAAGTGTGTGTAAGAAATTGAAATGCGTCCCTTTTAGTCAAAACTCATAAAAAAAATAAAATATTAATAACAATAAATTTTATTTAGTATAGCGCTTTTCAGTGTACTCAAAGAACCTTTACAGGATAAAAAATTGAAATATAAAACAGTTCAAAGTAATATGTAAATATGTATATAGAGACATAATGTAATAACTTGAAGTGAATAATAAAGATTGAATACGAATTACACACAGAAAAATAAAATAAAATAAAAAAAGCAATCTTTTTATCGCAATATGTCAAAGTCTTTCCTATAAAATTGGGAACTATTTGTCATATTCTTTCTGCTTCGGTAATATTGCAACATTTTCTCGTAAAATTATCACTTTTTCATGTAAAATTATTGCTTTTTAATGCAAAATCGTGACATTTGTCATTTAAAATTCTCACTTTTATTGCCAAATTTTTTAGAATTCTTGTAAAACAGTGACATTTTTTGAGCAAAATTATGTTTTTTGTGATAATTTTGCTCAGTGAAATTCCGATTATTATTATTTAAATATTGCCAATATTTTAATGTTTTCTTAAAACATTGTGACTTTTGTCGAGTAAAATTAAGACTCTTTTCATATAATTGCTAACATATTACGCTTTTTCTTGTAAAATTGTGACGGTTATTGAGTAAAATTCCAACTTTTATCATAACATTGTACAAATGTTCAGTTTGTCTTGTAACATTTTTACCTGCGTTGAGTAAAAGGATGACTTTTATTACAAAACTGCCAAAATTCCAAGTTTTTATTGTGAAATTGTGACTTTTTTTTGTAAAATCCCAACTTATTTTTCACAAGTTTTTTTTGTATATTTGTATAGTATGTATATATTATTTATGTTTTAAATACACATCTTAATATATCTAGAAAGGGTGGCCCTAAAGAGGTAGGCCATTTTCGGAGGTCTCAAGAAGGTAACAAATACAAGAAAGTGTGTGTGTGTGTGTGTGTGTGTGTGTGTGTGTGTGTGTGTGCGTGTGTTCTTGTCTTTCTACCCTTCTTGAGACATCAACAAGGAAAAGTAGCGTCCATATGAGGACCGGTGAACAATTTAGGACACAAATCACGGTCCCAATACGGAAAAAACATTTCGTCTACTAGAGAATGTCTCATTTGCACCCCTGGTGGTGAAATCTATCAAAGTTAGGGCGGTCCCAAAAATGAGGGAATTTTTTTTTCAAATTGACTGTTAATGTCTGTCTGCGATGAAGTGGTGACTTGTCCAGGTTGTACACCGCCTTCCGCCCAAATGCAGCGGAAATAGGCTGCAGCACACCCCCCTCCCCGCAACCCCAAAAAGGACAAGCGGTAGGAAATGGATGGATAGATGGACTGTGTGTCACTTTTAAAAGGGGGCTCCCCCTCTGTTCAACATATGAAATAACAAGTGTGTAAGTAATTGAAATACGTCCCTTTTGGTCAAAATTAATTAAAAAATTATATAAATAATAATAATAATCCATTTTATTTGGTATAGCGCTTTTCAGTGTACTCAAAGACGCTTTACGGGATAAAAAATAAAAATATAAAACAGTTCAAGGTAATATGTAAATATGTATATAGAGACATACTGTAATAACTTGAAGTGAATAATAAAGATTGAACACACCAAAAATAAAAAATAAAACAAAATAAAGCAGTCTTTTTATCACAATATGTCAACGTCTTTCCTACAAAATTTGGGAACATTTTGTCATATTCTTTCTGCTTCGGTAATATTGCAACATTTTATCATAAAATTATTACTTTTTCATGTAAAATTATTGCTTTTCAACGCAAAATGGTGACATTTGTCATTTAAAATTCTCACTTTTATTCCCAAATTTTTTAGAATTCTTGTAAAACAGTGACATTTTTTGGGCAAAATTACGTTTTTTGTGATAATTTTGCTCAGTGAAATGCCGATTATTATTATCATAATATTGCCAATATTTTAATGTTTTCTTAAAACATTGTGACTTTTGTCGAGTAAAATTACGACTCTTTACATATAATTGCCAACATTTTACGCTTTTTCTTGTAAAATTGCGACGGTTATTGAGTAAAATTCCAACTTTTATCGTAACATTGCACAAATGTTCAGTTTGTCTTGTAACATTTTGAACTGCGTTGAGTAAAAGGACGACTTTTATTATAATACTGCCAAAATTCAAAGTTTTTCTTCTGAAATTGTGATCTTTTTCTTTGTAAAATTCGAAATATTTTTTTACAAGTTTTTTTTAAATATTTTATTGTATGTATATATTATCAATGTTGTAAATACACATCTGTATATATCTAGAAAGGCTGGTCCAAAAGAGGTACGCATTTTTTCGGAGGTCTCAAGAAGGTAACAAATCAAATACAAGAACGTGTGTGTGTGTGTGTGTGTGTGTGTGTGTGTGTGTGTGTGTGTGTGAGTGTGTGTGTGTGTGTGTTTAATTTGGACTCAGTTCATCCACTGCTCATTTATTCTTGTTCTCTCAGCATGGACAAAAGCCTAGAAAAGCCATTGCTGCTGCTGTGATCTTGCACTGTAACTATTATTGGACTCAGAATACTATGCTGTATTTTTTTTACTGTACATTTCCAATATATATATATATATATATATATATATATATATATATATATATATATATATGTTTGTTTTTTTTAAAAACATGTATTCAAGCAATACGATGGCACATTGATTTTTCAGAGTGCGTTTGCTATTTCAGTCGACAATAACAACTAGTAATCATGGCGACAAAAACGACTACATATTAGGATTTGAACCTTATATTTTCTAACCCCAATAGCCACAGGTTTTGGAAGCTGTGTGCCAAGCAGATCCAGCTACAATGAAACACTATGCATCATGTAGCAGTATTGCTAATTGCTAAACGAGAAATACAAACAACCAAAACAATAAAACAATCACTTACTGTACAATGTCTGCTCTCACTGTGAGATGATGGGATTTCTGATATAAAGTAGTGTCAAGTTTTTACTTATATCTGTCAGTAAACTCGCCATGAAAGCGCTAAAACATACCGGTGTAGTGAGTTTACATTATTCACCCAAGGAACTTTAGTTATTAGAGAGTACCGGTCAGACGGTTTTTCAGGGCGTCGTTGTTGTTTCCGGATGAGAAGATGCTGCTCCGTTATTAATTTAAATAAAGTCTGAATGTCATTAAAAAAAGTTAACGCCATCTTTTGACATTTCTTCCACCCTCATCCTTGCACGCTACACCGCTACAACAAAGATGACGGGGAAAAGACGCTGCCGAAGGTGAGCCACGTAAATAAGACCGCCCACAAAACGGCGCATCCTGAAGAGATTATCAGAAAGCGGCCTGAATATGATGTGTAAAACATCATCTATGCAGCACTTTGACCAACGAACTACCATTACATGTTATGTAGACCACAAGGGAAGTGTTAAGAAAGAAATCATAATAATATCAATCAATCAATCAATCAATGTTTACTTATATAGCCCTAAATCACTAGTGTCTCAAAGGGCTGCACAAACCACCACGACATCCTCGGTAGGCCCACATAAGGGCAAGGAAAACTCACACCCAGTGGGACATCGGTGACAATAATGACTCAGTGGGACGTCGGTGACAATGATGACTATGAGAACCTTGGAGAGGAGGAAAGCAATGGATGTCGAGCGGGTCTAACATGGTACTGTGAAAGTTCAATCCACAATGGATCCAACACAGTCGCGAGAGTCCAGTCCAAAGCGGATCCAACACAGCAGCGAGAGTCCCGTTCAAAGCGGAGCCAGCAGGAAACCATCCCAAGCGGAGGCGGATCAGCATCGCAGAGATGTCCCAGCCGATACACAGGCAAGCAGTACATCGCCACCGGATCGGACCGGACCCCCTCCACAAGGGAGAGTGGGACATAGAAGAGAAAGAAAAGAAACTGAATATGAATATGAACCCTTTAATGCGCCCTATGATCCGATGCGCCTAATATATGAAAAAAGATCGAAAATAGAGCGTTAATCGGCAGTGCGCCTTATAATCCGGTGCGCCCTATGATCTGGAAAATACGGTACTTAGCCAACGTATTATTTTCCTGAACAAGTTATTTTTTTTACTCAAATAAATATACATGGGAGTGCATACATAACCACAAAACGCAACGCAGCATATAAAACGAGGACCAAAGCTAATATGGTAATTAAAAGCTTATTTGTTTAATCATGAGTTTTAGTAATATTCCTGTGATTTTTCTTTTTAATTTTTTAAATGTTATCTATTAATTATTATTTGCAATGTTTCTGCTGTCGCATCAGACTCCATATTTTGATATCGGATTGTATTGTTTGTATTTTAACCTTGTCAATTACTTTGTGAGCGTTTGTTCACAAAGTGGGAACACTCGTCCCATCTTTCTTGCGAAGTCGTGAACTATGGGGTGTTTGTTTTCCCGAGATGCAAGAATGGAAGTGGACATGGCGTGAAGGTAAGGACATCATTTAATTTTACGATACAAAAGGAACAAAGGGTGCAGACAAAAGGCGCGCAAAAGGCGGAGAACAAACTTGGCTTTGAAAACAATAAACTAGCACTTGGGCAAAAGCTATGGACATGAAAACGAAAACACTTACTGTGACAGGGAAATAGACAAAACTCACTTGGCATGGAACTATGGTAGCATGGGTAACACGTGTAGCAGAAGTCCCACAGAGTTAATGTCGCCACCCAGACCAACAGAAAAAGACAGGCTTTAAATAACAGTGACATGATTGGTGACAGGTGTGTGAGTCCAAACCTGGAACAGGTGACACTAATGGGTAACCATGGGGTGAAAGATTTAAGCCGTCGTCGCTCGGGTTCCATGGACCACTCAGGAAGGACATGATCGCTTGAGCAGTTTTGACTTCTTTATTTTGCAATAAAGCTTGGCTGAAGTTCAGATTGCTTTTCAGCTCTTTCCTCTACTGCTCTGTACCAGTCAGCTTTTCAGCCGCCGTCGTCATCGTCCTTGTCGTCGTCCTTGTCGTCGTCCTCGTCTAGTGAGTTTACATTATTTACCCAAAGGAACTTTGGTTATTAGAGGGTACCGGTCGGACGTTGAGGAGATGCTGCTCCGTTATTGATTGAAATAAAGTCTGAATGTCATTAAAACAGTGCCATCTTTGACACTTCTTCCACCCCCGTCCTTGCACGCTACACCGCTACAACAAAGATGACGGGGAGAAGACGCTGCTGAAGGTGAGCCACGTAAATAAGACTGCCCACAAAACGGCGCATCCTGAAGAGACTGTCAGAAAGCGGCCTGAATATGATCTGTAAAACATAATCTATAAAACTCTTCGATCGCTGCTGCCGACTCTCCTCCTTCTGCCCGATCTCTCCTCCTTTTCCCCTTTTATACAGCGTGAGGAGATGAGTTAATTGTGTCCTGGTGCGCGATCCACACACCTGCCCATGACTGGTGCGTTGCTCCCGGAACGCCCCGCCTCTCCGCTCGGCCGCAGACTCCGCCTCCTCGCCGCCATTTTGGGCAGGGCTCCAGCGTGCCCTGCCCCGCTGCTCATTTGCCGGTTGCGCCTCTCTACACATGGAAACAAGACAAGGGAGTGAAAAAGCAGGAACTAAAGAGTCCAAAAACCAAACAAAACATAACTTAAACAAAACATGATCCCAGACATGACACTTGTTTGTGAAAGCTGCTTTTTTTTATACCCAATCCTGGCACCCACCTGTTCCCAATTAGCCTGCTCACCTGGGGGATGTTCCAAATAAGTGTTTGATGAGCATTCCTCAACTTTCTCAGTCTTTTTTTGCCACTTTTGCCAGCTTTTTGGAAACATGTTGCAGGCATGAAATTCCATATGAGCTAATATTTGCAAAAAAATAACAAAGTTTTCCAGTTCGAACATTAAATATCCGGTCTTTGCAGTCTATTCAATTGAATATTAGTTGAAAAGTTTGCGATGAGGTGGCGACTTGTCCAGGGTGTACACTGCCTTCCGCCCGATTGTAGCTGAGATAGGCGCCAGCGCCCCCCGCGACCCCGAAAGGGAATAAGCAGTAGAAAATGGATGGATGGATTGATGGATTTGCAAATCATTGCATTCTGTTTGTATTTACCCTTTAAAAAACATGCCAACTTCACTGTTTTTAGGGTTTGTATTTGCTTCCTGTAGGCGTGGTCCACTTTTTTTTTAAAGGACTTCCAATAAAATCAAAGGCCTACTGAAATGAGATTTTCTTATTCAAACGGGGATAGCAGGTCCATTCTATGTGTCATACTTGATCATTTTGCGATATTGCCATATGTTTGCTAAAAGGATTTAGTAGAGAACATCCACGATAAAGTTCGCAACTTTTGGCCGCTAATAAAAAAGCCTTGCCTGTACCGGAAGTAGCAGACGATGAGCGCGTGACGTCACGGGTTGTGAAGCTCCTCACATCCTCACATTGTTTACAATCATGGCCACCAGCAGCGAGAGCGATTCGGACCAAGAAAGCAATGATTTCCCCATTAATTTGAGCGAGGATGAAAGATTTGTGGATGAGGATAGAGAGAGTGAAGAAAAAAAAAAGACAAGGGCAGTGGGAGCGATTCAGATGTTATTAGACACATTTAATAGGATAATTGTGGAAAATCCCTTATCTGATTATTGTGTTACTAGTGTTTTAGTGAGATTATATGGTCGTACCTGAAAGTCGGAGGGATGTGGCCACGGGTTCGGTGACCGCCAGTGTCTCTGAGGGAAGCCACTTTTCTTGACGAGGCAAAGCGAAGGCAGCCATTGGGCCGGGCTGATAAATTATTTTTTTCCCCCTCCTCTACGGTGAAAGCATCCAACATTCTGGGGGCGGCCTGTCGGAGGAGGCAAGAGAGTCCGCAGCTGCATCTTCGACAGGTGCATGAGGAACGACGCAAGCTCTCCGCTCATGTCTACGGTAAGAGCTGACTAATTACAACAATTTTCTCACCCAAACTTGCCGGTTGACATGTGGTAGAGAACCATGTTTGCTTGACCGCTCTGTTCCACAGTAAAGCTTCACCGTCATCTTTAGGGAATGTAAACAAGGAAACGAGGAAACACCGGCTGTGTTTGTGTTGCTAAAGGCAGCCGCAATACACCGCTTCCCACCTACATCTTTCTTCTTTGACGTCTCCATTATTAATTGAACAAATTGCAAAAGATTCAGCAACACAGATGTCCAGAATACTGTGGAAGTATGCGATTAAAGCAGACGACTTTTAGCTGGGATCGGGGCTGGAAAAAAATGTCTGCTATAATCCGTGACGTCACACGCACGCGTCATCATACCGCGATGTTTGAAATTTCAATTTAGTAAACTAAAAAGGCCGTATTGGCATGTGTTGCAATGTTAATATTTCATCATTGATATATAAACTATCAGACTGCGTGGTCGCTAGTAGTGGGTTTCGGTAAATATATATGGTTACACTATTCTAAAAGACAGGAATTTCTTTGCAGTTTTTTAAGGACCCACACCAAAAATGGCTATACAAAGATCCTCTATAAAAATGCAGAGGCGTGCTTTGTACAGCTACAGGAGTAAGGTCAAACATCCTCTTGCACAAACAATGTTGAAAAGCCATTAGGTGGCAGCGCAGCACTTCAATGTACATGCAAGAGGCTCATTCACACACACTAACACACTGAAACACACACACACACAGATGCTTGGGGCGTACTGTTAGCCATAAATTGAGATCTAATCCTAATGAACCCAGGCTTACAGAACCCGATCCATCGCCGTCTCACATGCAGTGCTTTTCATCACAAGGAGTCTCCGGAGGTCAAACGTTCGGGTGCGGCGTGTTACGGGAAATACATATCAAATAAGTACTTTGAAGTAACTTCTCTGAAAAAAAAAATGTATAGGAGGAAAAAAAAAAGCCACACAGTTGGTGACAAGTTTCAAGGTGAGTAAGATTAAATTAGCTCCACTGTAGTTAGTGAACTGTCCTTTTTGGAGGGGAATTTTACCAGTTTTTATGAAAGACATTGAATGAGGCAGGCACTGAATGAGAAAACATGGTTTTAATTTACACACTACAACAAAACCAAACAAAAGGGTAAAAATAAAAAGCGCACACGAGGCGGATGACAAACAAAAAGAGCTAGCATGGGAGCTAGAAGATAACAAACTAGGCTATGAACAAACAAAACTGGAAGCAGGGAACAAAAGACAGTAAGCTATAAACAGCTACCAAATATAGCTTACCGCTACGCTGCAACGACCCAACACGACAGGAGCGATAATACAATACAATAAATAATCCAGCCCTCGACTGGAGGACAAAACAGGTTCAAATAGGAGCGGGCTGATTGACACCAGGTGTGGCCAGGTGCCAATCAGCCGCAGCTGAGGGCAAACAGCGTTCAGGGAGACAGGCAGGAAACCAACAAAATAAGAGCGCTGACAGGAAATACTACACGCACAGGAAAAAACTAGAACACAAACAAATTGTCAGAGGCAAGCCTGACAAAGGCTAGTGCCATTATCTTGACATAATATGTGCTCAGCATTTTTCATGACATTATTACTTTAAAAAAATAGTTTTATACTCGTGAGTGTTGATAACACAGCTCTGCAACAGTTGATATTCTAGTTTCAAGCATGTTTTACTCAAAATAGGTCACACAATCTCAGCTACAGGCTGTAAGATCTTACTGAGATCATTTAGGACCAAAACCCTTAAAACAAGTAAAACACTTTAACATAAAATCTGCTTAGTGAGAAGAATTTTAAGAAAATAAGCAAAAAAAAAAAAAAAAAAAAAAAGTGTAATTCTTTAAGGCAGTGGTTCTCAACCTTTTTTTCAGTGATGTACCCCCGGTGAACATTTAATCAGAGCAAAGTATTTTTGGTTGAAAAAAAAAAACAGATAAAGAAGTAAAATACAGCACTATGTCATTAGTTTCTGATTTATTAAATTGTAAAACAGTGCAAAATATTGCTCATTTGTAGTGGTCTTTCTTGAACTATTTGGAAAAAAAGGTATGAAAATAACTAAAAACTTGTCGAAAACTAAACAAGGGATTTCATTATAAATAAAGATTTCTACACATAGAAGTAATCCTCAACTTAAAGTGCCCTCTTTGGGGATTGTAATAGAGATCCATCTGGATTCATCAACTTTATTCTAAACATTTCTTCACAAAAAGAAGAAATCTTTAACATCAATATTTATGGAACATGTCCACAAAAAATCTAGCTGTCAACACTAAATATTGCATTTTTTTTCACAGTTTATGAACTTACATTCATGTTTTGTTGAAGTATTATTCAATAAGTATATTTCTAAAGGATTTTTGAATTGTTGCTATTTTTAGAATATTTTTGAAAAATCTCAAGAACCCCTTGGCATACCTTCAAGTACCCCCAGGGGTACACGTACCCCCATTTGAGTACCACTGGTCTATCGGGTTCAGGTCAGGACTCTGTGCAGGCCAGTCAAGTTCATCCACACCAGACTCTGTCATCCATGTCTTTATGGACCTTGCTTTGTGCACTGGTGCACAGTCATGTTGGAAGAGGAAGGGGCCCGCTCCAAACTGTTCCCACAAGGGATGGGAGCATGGAATTGTTCAAAATGTTTCGGTATCTTAGAGCAATCAAGGTTCCTTTCACTGGAACTAAGGGGCAAAGCCCAACTCCTGAAAAACAACCCCACACCATAATTACTCCTCCTCCAAATTTCACACTCGGCACAATGCAGTCCAAAATGTACCGTTCTTAATAATTAAGAACGATACTAATACATAATTAATTAAGGATTCAGCTCTTTGTAGTTTTACATACATCAGTTGGTGATTTCTGCCGAGGTATTCACTGATGTTTTCAACAATTTCTCAAACCAATCAGCCTGAATGATCAAAAACGTCATGAAATTAATTGTCAGTCTTTTTTACTATCGGAGACGTTTTGGATAGCTGATCAAAATCACTAGTCAATGGCACATCCGGTATGCAATGTCAACTTTAAGCAGAACTTTGTTTCAAACTGTTTCTTTAACATGCTTATTATCGGGGAGACTGACACAGGTATTTAGCTTTTCTACACACCATCCCGTCTTACAGTCTTGATCTGCGCGAATGTCAACCACTGAACTGTAACTTAAAAGGGTTAGCAACATTAGCAATATAGTTCTTATTGTTGTTCAGCCAACCCTTTTAAGTTACGGTGCAGCAATGAACTTGGGCACCGGATGCTTCGTACCCCAATAGCTTTTCAGCCAACCAATTTAGGTTACGGGTCGGTAATGAAAATGGGCACCGATTGCATCATACCTTAAAAGATGTTCAGCAAACTCTTTTAAGTTATGGTTCAGTAATGAACATGGGCACCAAATGTTTCGTACCTTAATAAGTGTTCAGCCAACCCTTTAACGTTACGGTTCAATGGTGAATATGAGCATCGTACCCTAAAAGATGTTGAACTAACACTTTTAAATTACAGTAAGTAATAGCAGTCCAGCCAACCCTTTTATGTCATGGTTCGGTAGTCAACATGGAAGCCGATTGCATCGGACCTTATTAGCAGTTCAACCAACCCTATTATGTTACGGTTCTGTAGTCATTACGGACTCAGATTGCGTCGTACCTTAGTGGCAGTTCAGCCAACCATTTTAAGTGAGGGTTTGGTAGTTAACATTGACTATGATTGAAACCCTGATTCAAGATGGTGTGTGGAAAAGTTAAATGCCTGTGTCGATCTCCCAGATAATAAACATAATAGAGCAACAGGATGAAACAATGTTCTGTTGAAAGGTGACATTGCATACTGGATTTGTCATTTGATTGATTCTTCAAAAAGTAGTTGACAGTGAAGGAGACTGACAATGTTCAGTGTAAATAAAAGCCTTGAACGTTGGATTTTCATGACTTGTGTGATCATTCAGACTAATTGGATTGAGAAATTGTTAAGGACATCAATAGATGCCTTGGCAGAAGACGCCACCCGATTAAATGTAAAACTACAAAGAGTTGAATCCTTAATAAATTTTCTGTAATAAGTGGTAAAAGCGCCCTGCCCGGCCGCCGGGCAGCCCATGCGTACCGTGCCTTCCGGCAACACTAGCGATTGTCTGTCCGGCCGCCCATGCCTTCCGGCAACATTAGCGATTGTCTACCCGGCCAAAATTTTACGTGGGCGCCAATTCTGTCGTGCATTAATGGCTGTTTAGCCAACCCTTTTTAAACACGGTTTGGGAATTTTACGTGGGCGCCAATTTTGTTGTGCATTAATGGCTGTTTAGCCAACCCTTTTAAAACACGGTTTGGGAGTTTTACGTGGGCGCCAATTTTGTCGTGCATTAATGGCTGTTTAGCCAACCCTTTTAAAACATGGTTTGGGAATTTTTCATGGGCGCCAATTTTGTCGTGCTTTAATGGCTGTTCAGCCAACCCTTTTAAGTCACGGTTTGGTAGTTAACATGGGTGCCGATTGTGCAAGAAACCAAGTTATATGACTTTGAGTCATAAGTTGGCCCATGTCATGTTATATGAATTTGGCGTATTCGGCTGCAAAATGGTCCAAAAAGAAGATCACGTGCAATTTTAACAACAAACACACCGTAGTGCGTAAACACGCTACGGTGAGTTCAAAGATCGCTGAAATTAGTCGGACAAAACTGTGCTCGCCTTTAGCGAATGTTTAATACAAACAGCGGGATTTCTAACATTTAGGAATGTTTGTGTCATGTTTGTCCTCCTACAAGAAATATATTAAAACAAAAATATATTTTTCTTCTTCATCTTTTTCCATTTTTACACATCTCTGAAAGAGGTCCGGGGAGCCACTAGGGTTGCTGACCCCCGCCCTAACAGGACCTTGCAGTGAGGACCGTTAGCATGACATCACAGTATCGAAGCAATTATTCAGTATTAGGAACCAAGGCGTAGACATGCACATTTCATTTGCAGTCCGCCCCTAGAGGGGTGCGGTTCTCATCTCTGCTCGGACCGCGAGGCTACTGTCAAACTACCGCCTGGGAAGAGGGGTCCAGAGGACATCACTGCGGAGTGATTTCATGTCTCCAAAACATCCGAAAAAGTGGCAAATTTGCTGCCAGTCGCTTTTGAAAACTTTGTCATGAGGAATCGGAAAGAAAAGTTAGCCAAGTCCGCAACACCCCTCTCTGCTCACGACGCATTAAAGGACTCTAACTTTGTCGGAAACTAGAACTCTTCAATCAGGGATGAACGAAGAAACACGTATGCGGGTATTTTCAAAAAAGCACATTCCCTCAATGCCGCAGTTGAAAACAAAAAACAAAACAAGTCTGTTCTCATAAAAATACCTTCACCAGCTGTCATGCACATTTTGTTCAAGCCCCCCTTAGAAGCAACCACAGATGACTGAAACATAACACCTGTGCATCTTTAAAATCAGCGTACACTTACGCCGAGTCCAAGAGACAACATTTATGTTGTTTATTTCATTGCATGAGTGGGTTGGGGTTGTTCAATTATTGCAAATCCTGATGGGCTTGCATTTTGGACCATTTTTGATTGACGCACTGGACCAGCCATCGCCAGCCAAGCGGAAGTAACACGGACTGTGAAACATCACACTGGACCACAAGCAACGTGACTTCTGTATCTCTCCAGTCTTTGCGAGTGAGATGTTTTCAAGTGTTCTTTTTAAGCCATAATCATTTGTGTAGTGTGTCTTCTCGTGTTCTTTGTGTTTTTTGTTATCTTATGTCCCCTAGTAAACTCTGTGTTTCACCTTGAAACCAACTTTTAATCATATTTATTTTTATATTGTTTTTATATTGGTGTCATCCATCCATTTTCTTCCTCTTATCCGAGGTCGGGTCGTGGGGGCAGCAGCCTAAGCAGTGAAGCCCGGACTTCCCTCCCCCCAGCCACTTCGTCCAGCTCCTCCCGGGGAATCCCGATCCCGAGGCGTTCCCAAGCTAGCCGTCAACGTGTCCTGGGTCTTCCCTGTGGCTTCTTG
The DNA here is from genome assembly GCF_033978795.1 of Nerophis ophidion. NCBI lineage: Eukaryota > Metazoa > Chordata > Actinopteri > Syngnathiformes > Syngnathidae > Nerophis > Nerophis ophidion. The sequence continues at coordinate 14,373,187 of NC_084633.1, read as the reverse complement.
CCGGTCAGACGTGCCCTAAACAGCTCCATAGCGAGGCGTTCGGGTGGCATCCTGAGCAGATGCCCGGACCACCTCATCTGGCTCTTCTCAAAGTGAGGAGCAGCGACTTTACTTTGAGCTTCTCCCGGATGACAGAGCTTCTCAACCTATCGCTAAGGGAGAGCTCCGCCAACCGGTGGAAGAAATTCATTTCGGCCGCTTGTACTCGTGATCTTGTCCTTTTCAGTCATAACCCAAAGCTCATGACCATAGGTAAGAATGGGAACGTAGATCGACCAGTAAATTGAGAGCTTTGCCTTCCGGCTCAGCTCCTCCTTCACCACAACGGATCGGTACAACGTCCGCATTACTGAAGACGCCGCACCGATCCGCCTGTCCATCTCACGATCCATTCTTCCCTCACTCGTGAACAAGACTCCTAGGTACTTGAACTCCTCCACTTGGGGCAGGGTCTCCTCCCCAACCCGGAGATGGCACTCCACCCTTTCCCGGGGCAACAACCATGTACTCAGACTTGGATGTGCTGATTCTCATCCCAGTCGCTTTACACTAGACTACGAACCGATCCAGTGAGAGCTGGATGAAGCCATCAGGACCACATCATCTGCAAAAAGCAGAGACCTAATCCTGCAGCCAGCAAAACATCCCCCAAACACCTTGACTGCGCCTTGAAATTGGTTTTATTTTATATTTATTCATTTTGTTTTCATTCAGTCATTTGTGGAACCAAGGATATTATTTGAATCTTGTTTTCCATATTTTTGTGCAGCACTTTGGAAACGTTGTTGTTTAAATGTGCTCTATGAATAAAGTGGATTGGATTGAAGGCGCCGGAATGTGTATTGGGATTATAATGGATTTCTTTTTTGTGGAGGGGGCCTTATCAGTTTAGAACAAAAACGCTGCATTTCTTTCTGGGCGGTAGGGTGCTGTTTTATTACTTAATAAGCTGACTCTTTCCGTTTGCCTTTTAGACTGCTTCTTGATGCTGCTATTATAGGATTGTAAGGGCTGGTCTCCTACGGCTTTAGTAATTCTTGATAATATTACTGTTCTGTCTTGGTGGTCCTTTTTACCTAACATATCCAGTCACAATCAAAAGTTTACATACACTTGTAAAGAACATGATGTCATGGCTGTCTTGAGTTTCCAATCATTTCTACAAATCTTATTTTTTTTGTGATAGAGTGATTGGAGCACATACTTGTTGGTCACAAGAAAACATTCATGAAGTTTGGTTCTTATATGACTTTATTATGGGTCTACTGAAAATGTGACCGAATCTGCTGGGTCAAAAGTATACATACAGCAATGTTATTATTTGGTTACATGTCCCTTGGCATGTTTCACTGCAATAAGGTGCTCTTGGTACGAAAGAATTTGGTATTAACCAGTGTCATTAATTCCCTGAGAGAAAGACACAGCAATTTCCATCGGACTATGGGACCTTCCTTTCCAAAATAAGTTGCAAGATTTAATTACATCAGAAAAAAAAAGACTTTGAGCCACAGAGTAAGACGCTTCTGACGTTGGATTCGGGATTTGCTTCACACATGGAAGGTGACATTTGTACCTCGTGTCTGGGATTTGTCTGTTTGTACCGTGGCTCTTGATGGCCTGACTGCCGCCTCAGTCCTCTCCTTCTGGAGCTCCCCCAAAGTCTTGAGTGGATATTGCTTGACAGTCCTCTCAAGGCTGCCGTTATCTCTTTTGCTTGTGCAGCTTTTGCCTCCATGTGATAATGTAGCCTCGTCCCCCCAGAAACAGACCATTGAACGCAGCGGTCCCTAAACAGGCGGCCCACCAAAGCCTTTCAGCCGGCCTGCAAAACATCACACAAATAATTAAACCGTTTTACAGAATACGGCTCATTAATGGCATTTAGAGCTCGGCAGAGTAACCGTGTAACACTCTTCCATATCAGTAGGTGGCAGCAGGTAGCTAATTGCTTTGTTGATGTCAGGAACATGGTTTGTCGTGATCAAAATATGCAGGTATCTAATGCTTAAACCAAAAATAAACAAAAGGCAAGTGCCGCTAAGAAAAGGCATTGAAGTTTAGGAATGGACTATGCAAAATGAACCTGAAACTGAACTGGCTGCAGAGTAAAAAAAAATAGAATGCTGGACGATAGCAAAGACTTACAGCGTGTGGAGCAGCAGACGGCGTCCACAAAGTACATCCGTACATGACATGACAAAATAAGAGCGCAAGACAAGAACTGAAACACTACACACAGAAAAAAACCCAAAAACTCTGAATAGGTCACGGCGTTAGGTGACAGGTGGTGACAGTACACATACTTTGAGACAAGAGCTATATTGATGCATGCTTGGTTGTGGTTCGATTTCATATCCAACAATTGCGAGAACAACGTTTTACTTTAAATAGTTGCTGCTGAGTTCATTTTTTAATGTTTTCTGCTTGTGGTATGCCTCTACATATTTTCAATTAAAAAAATGTACCTTGGCTTAGAAAAGGTTGAAAAACACTGGTCTATATAACATGTTATGGTGGTTCTTTGGTCAAAATGTTGCATACATTATTTTTACAGACCATTTTCACGTAGCATTCCTAGCGACTCTTCACGATGCGCCATTTTCTGGGCAGTCTTACCTACCTCACTTTTGTTGAAGCGGTGTAGCGTGCAAGGATGGTAGTAGAAGAAGTGTCAAAAGATGGCGCTAACTATTTTAATGACATTCAGACTTTACTTCAATCAATAACGGAGCAGTATCTCCTCATCCGTGGCTCAATAATTCAACAACGTCGGAAATGTGTTCCGTGAAAAACTGTCTGACCGGAACCCTCTATCCTTGGGTGAATCATGTAAACTTACTACAGTTTTAAGCGCTTTGATTGCTAGTCTACTGACAGGTATAAGTAAGAACTTTACACTACTTTATATTACAAATGGCAACAGTGGAAGATGAATGCCACATAAGAAGGTAGAGAAAAAGAAGAAGCTTATGACTTACGTGTCAACACAGACTACAATGGCGGAAGCGCGCACACTTTCAGGACTTATGCAGATCCCAAACACACATCAGCAGGTACCAGAAGGTAAGAAAAGTTGGTGTTGCATAATATTGCGAAACAAAACGCCAGGCTGTATGTCTGCTAATAGGTGCCATTTTGCGGTCCTTATACACACCATAATAATACTCGTATGTTTAATGCGGCGACATTTCATCAAGCGGTGCGGCTTCATAGCTCACCAAAGTCGTACTAAAAAATGTTGATAGATTTTTGAGAGGCCGTGTGTATTGTTATATATTTTCAATGAAACATTGAAAGTTTTGGTGTTATTTACTGCCGTCATATTGCAGTCTACACGTATCTCTTATGTATGACTGACATCTACTGATCAAACTTATCATTACACCATGTACCGAATAAAATTGCTTCGAGGTCAGTAAGCACGAGCAGAATTATGCCGTGCATTAAGCACATAGGGTTATGAAGCACATTTTTGAATTTTGAGAAAATAAAAGGATTTTAAGTGCGCCTTATAGTCTGAAAAATACGGTATATTTTTGACTTTTTTGTCACATAGGGTACATTTTTCCACTGGAATCCCTGGAGATTACTTAAATGTATAGCCACGGACTAACTAAAGGACAAAAACTTACTCAGGGAGTTTGGCGTGTACAAAACATAAAACATGTTTGAATTCATTTGTAAAAAATGTTTTTCCTCAGATTTCTGAGGCAACTTCAGTATGGAATAAAAATAGCAACATTTCATGTTTTTTTTCTCTATCTTAACCAGCCATTTAGGACCTGGAACTGGCAAGAACGACACGAAAAGCGCTTGTTTGAATAAAAAAAAACAAAAAAACATTTAAACGAAAAAAAAAAATGTACATACAATTATCCATCCATCCATCTTCTTTCGCTTATTCGAGGTCAGGTCGCGGGGGCAGCAGCTTAAGCAGGGAAGCCAAGACTTCCCTCTCCCCGGCCAATTCGTCTAGCTCTTCCCGGGGGATCCCGAGGCGTTCCCAGACCAACCGGGAGACGTAGTCTTCCCAACTCCATGTGGAGGAGCAGCGGCTTTACTTCGAGTTCCTCCCGGATGACAGAGCTTCTCACCCTATCTCTAAGGGAGAGACCCGCCACCCGGCAGAGGAAACTCATTTCGGCCACTTGTACCCGTGATCGTGTCGTTTTGGTCATAACCTAAAGCTCATGACCATAGGTGAGGATGGGAACGTAGATCGACCGGTAAATTGAGAGCTTCGCCTTCCGGCTCAGCTCTTTCTTCACCACAACGGATCAATACAACGTCCGCATTACTGAAGACGCCACTTCAATCCGCCTGTCCATCTCACGATCCATTCTTCCCTCACTCGTGAACACGACTCCTAGGTACTTGAACTCCTCCACTTGGGGCAGGGTCTCCTCCCCAACCCGGAGGAGGCACTCCACCCTTTTCCGGGCGAGAACCATGGACTCGGACTTGGATGTTCTGATACTTCACACTCAGTTCGGTTCGGTTCACATACAATTATATTGTTGTAAAATAAACAAAAATATTAATACTGAACTGAATAGAGCTTTACCACTTTAGTCATATTTTTTGTGCTTAAGAAACCTTCTTTGACTTTACCCGCAGTCTTCTTCTGTTTGTTTTAGATTGTCATTACTGCCACGAGTGGTGTAAAAGTGTACTACAACTAAGTACTGCTGCGGCCCGTATGATGCAAAGCTGATATATTTTGGCGGCCCCTCCATCCATCCATCCTATGGTTAAAAAACACTGCTCTAAACATTCTGGGTACTTTTTCGTCCTATAGCTTTGCCTATACGATCCTCAGAGAGTTAATTGTATTATTATTATTATTATATATATATATATATATATATATATATATATATATATATATATATATATATATATATATATTTTTTTTTTTTCTTTTACAACACCTGCCCTTTACAGTGTTTGGATAGAAAAATTCTAGCCTAAGAACAAATGTAATTGAGGACTCTTGATTTTGGTGTTTTGAGTGAGCTGATCAGGGTGCGACCTTATGACTTTCCACATATTAAATGTTTTCACATTACAGCACTGCTAGTCTGCACCATACTGGAGCAGAATGACTCAATAACACCAGCCGGGGACGTTAAAGTAACATCCAAACCACAGGTGTCAAAATCTTGGCCCGAAAAAAATCAATGTACATTTGGCCAGCTTCTAAAAATAAAGGATATCTAGGTAACCTCTGTATCGCCCACTTTCATCATTTCCAATTAGACTTTTGGTTTTCAATCGATAGTACCTTAGTGGTGTTCATGTGATGCATTGCACTATCAATGCTTTCAAAGGGTGCACTATTACCATTAAACATAGCAATAATCTAAATGACACCCCATTAACTATTAAGCCTTTTATGTACAAAAATAACAATAAGATGCATGATAACGCAGTCAATAGCGATAATTGTATCGACGCCACAGGATGCCGGGAGCCGCCTCTTCCTTAGGATTGCTTAATCAATCCCCCAGTCGTGACAAATTTGCAAACTCTCAGACTGTCAGAAAATAGAATTCTATAAACGGGAACAAACAAAGGCAGATATATTTATTGAATGCGCCGTTCCTCCACACCGGTGTTAAAAACACTTCCGTCTACGCAAGTGTAGTTGGAAAAAAAAAACAATAATAATAATAATAATAGATTTTATTTGTAAAAAGCACTTACATTGAGCAAACAACCTCAAAGTGCTACTGTATAAAAAAAGAAAAAAAAGAAAATAATAATAATAATAATAAAAGGATAATAAAAATTAATAAAATATAAAAAATAGTACAGCCTAATAGCTAGAACTAGTATGCATATATCTATAAAAAGGCCTTTTTAAAAAAAAGGGTTTTTAAGCCTTTTTTAAAAGCATTCACAGTCTGTGGTGCCCTCAGGTGGTCAGGGAGAGCGTTCCACAGACTAAGAGCAGCAGAGTAGAAGGCCCGGTCTCCCATAGATTGTAGCTTTGTTCTTGGAGGTTGGAGGAGGTTTGCCTGTTCGGAGCAGAGGTGTCGTGTGGAGGATTTGGGGGTGAGTAGTTCTTTGAGGTAGAGGCGGGCATTTCCATGAAGGCACTGGTGAGTTAGTAGGGAGACTTTTTATTCAATCTTGAGTGGAACAGGAAGCCAGTGAAGGGATTTTAGAGTTGGTGTGATATGGTCGTATTTCCGCACTCTCATCAGGATCCTAGCAGCACTATTCTGTATGTACTGCAGCTTCTGAATGTTCTTGCTGGGGATCCCGACAAGAAGTGCGTTGCAGTAGTCGAGCCTGTGTGCCCACATGGAAACACATTCCCAGAATGTAAATCAGGGGTGTCAAACTCATTTTAGATGGGGGCAGCAAATGGGAAAAAATCTACTCCCGAGTGGTTAAATCACGGCACGATAACTTAACAATAAAGACAACTTCAGAATGTTTGTTTTTGTTTAAAAATAGAACAAGCACATTCTGAAAATGTGCAAATCATAATGTTGTTGTTTTTTTTTTCTTACACTTACATGTTGCGGTTAATAATATTCTATCTTTATTTTTCATTATTTATAGTTTCTGAACAAATAATGTGAAAAAGTTCATCAGTCAACCAATTGGTGTTAATTTTCAATCCATCAAGATAAAAAAATTATCCAAAAATCAAATTACAGGATGTTATTTTTGTAGTTTGCTCATTTTTCTCGACTGGTGCACAAATATCATGTTTTTTTTGTTTTTTTTTTAACATATGTAGCATCATCTACAAAGATACAAATAATTTCTATTGAGACTGTGGAGAGGCGGAGCCGACGGTCCAACAGAGAGGCAGGGCACGCTGGAGCTTGGCCCAAGATAGCGGCGAGGAGGCGGGGATGGCGAGCAAGCGGCGAGGCTGGGCGTGTCGGGAGCGACGCCACAAACGAGATCAGCTGTGTGGATCGCGCACCTGTGAACGATTAACATATCTCCTCTCGCTGAATAAAAGGGAAAAAGGAGGAGAGAACGGGGCAGGTGATAGTGCGGAGCGAGAAAAAATACATACAACGACGGAGACGGACACAAGAAGAGGCGGACTGAAGTACGTGCTGCTGAAAAGCAGACGGCGGAGCGAGCAGCAGAGGGAGACGGGAGACGCAGCTGCTGATCCGCCTCCGCTTGGGATGGTTTCCTGCTGGCTCCGCTGTGAACGGGACTCTCGCTGCTGTGTTGGATCCGCTTTGGACTGGACTCTCGCGACTGTGTTGGATCCATTATGGATTGAACTTTCACAGTATCATGTCAGACCCGCTCGACATCCATTGCTTACCTCCTCTCCAAGGTTCTCATAGTCATCATTGTCACTGACGTCCCACTGGGTGTGAGTTTTTCTTGCCCTTATGTGGGCCTACCGAGGATGTCGTAGTGGTTTGTGCAGCCCTTTGAGACACTAGTGATTTAGGGCTATATAAGTAAACATTGATTGATTGATTGAAGAGCGTCCCGACCGCAGACAAGCTTGTATTGGAAAATAAAGCAAGTCAAACCTGCTTAAAGTCATGTCCTTCCTTGGTGGTCCATGGAACCCGCAAGACAACGGCTTTAGATCGTCACAGTGACATTGTGTGGACACATTTAGAACAGCAGTTTTTTCATTAAAAATTTCCGACTAATTTTTATACTTAGCAAACTCATCCCACGGGCCTGATAAAACCGGTCTGCGGGCCTGATCCGGCCCGCAGCCCGTACGTTTGACACCCTTGCTGTAAATGCTCATTTTTCCAAGCCAGAAAAGGCAACCTTGGATGATGAGTTGCTGTTGTTCCCAAACTCTTCCATTTTCTTATAATAAAGCCAACAGTTGACTTTGGAATATTTATGTCATATCGTGGACTTTGGGGTTTGGATTGTTTTTCCGAGGCAAAGGAAAGTTGGCACGAGCAAGACGTGAGTGTAAGTACATATTTATTTTAGATACTATAACAAAAAAAGGCAAACAAAAGGCGCGCACAATGGCGGAGAACAAACGTGATTACAAAACAAAACTAGCACTATGGCATGACTATAGATAAATGAGTTGTACTTGTATAGCGCTTTTCTACCTTCAAGGTACTCAAAGCGCTTTGACATTACTTCCACATTTACCCATTCACACACTGATGGAGGGAGCTGCCATGCAAGGCGCTAACCAGCACCCATCAGGAGCAAGGGTGAAGTGTCTTGCTCAGGATACAACGGACGTGACGAGGTTGGTACTAGGTGGGGATTGAACCAGGGACCCCTGGGTTGCTTAAGGCCACTCTGCCACTGCGCCACGCCGTCCCTAAAAAAACAAAACTCAACAACTGTGACTTAAAAAAAACAAAAACTTACGTGGCATGAGCAGGAGGGAAACTATGGGCAGAGTGATTAGCAGGCATGGCATGGCATGGCATGGCATGAAGGAAGTAGGGGTAAAGTCGCCAGGCTGACTTCCTGGCAACTTCCGGTTTAAATAATGGACATGATAATTGCAATCAGGTGTGAGACATGAGGACAGGGGCGTGCCATGAGGACAAGGTGAAAACTGATGAGTTGGCATGGTAACAAAGCAAACAAGGAAGTGCAGGAACAGGAACTGAGTGTCCAAAAAACAAAACCGAACATGACCAAAACAAAACGTGATCCCATAGACGTGACAATTTAGGAGCGAGGAAATTTCACCACCAGGGCTTCACGGTGGAAGAGGGGTTAGTGCGTCTGCCTCACAATACGAAGGTCCTGCAGTCCTGGGTTCAAATCCAGGCTCGGGATCTTTCTGTGTGGAGTTTGCATGTTCTCCCCGTGAATGCGTGGGTTCCCTCCGGGTACTCCGGCTTCCTCCCACTTCCAAAGACATGCACCTGGGGATAGGTTGATTGGCAACACTAAATTGGCCCTAGTGTGTGAATGTGAGTGTGAATGTTGACTGTCTATCTGTGTTGGCCCTGCGATGAGGTGGCGACTTGTCCAGGGTGTACCCCGCCTTCCGCCCGATTGTAGCTGAGATAGGCGCCAGCGCCCCCCGCGACCCCGAAAGGGAATAAGCGGTAGAAAATGGATGGATGGATGGAAATTTCACCACTGGATTTGTTGCACAGGTGGCATCCTATGACAGTTCCACGCTGGAAATCACTGAAAGCGGCCCGTTCTTTCCCAAATGTTTGTAGAAACAGTCTCCATGCCTAAGTGCTTGATTTTATACACCAGGCCAAGTGATTAGGACAGCTGATTCTCATCATTTGGATGGGTTGCCGAATACTTTTGGCAATGTAGTGAATTACAATATATGTGTAATGAACCTACACAATACATGGGTCTAAAAAAATAATAAAATAAAATCATGCATTTTCTGACAACGTCCAAAAGACAAGTGCAGTAATAAAACAGCACTGAGTTCCGTCCCAAAGTGGTTATCTTGAAGTCTGCTCCCCAAACTGTGTTTAAATGAGGGAAAGAGTAGAATGCCGTGTTTTTTTATTTATTTTTTATTTCCATTTCATAAGTTCATTAATCATGGCCATGTGTCCCCTTGGCTGCATTGATCCACGCTGCAAAAATAATACATAAACAAGAGTTGCTTGCAGAACCACCTCTGCCCCTCCTTACAGTTCTTACTACTGCAATGTTTACGTGACAACTGCCTTTGAAAGTACACTATTTTGACAAAAGTTTTTGGCCACCCATCCGAATGATCAGAATCAGGTGTCCTGATCACTTGGATAAAAACACAGAACTTAGGCATGGAGACTGTTTCTACAAACATTTGTGAAAGAATGGGCCGCTCTCAGTGATTTCCAGCGTGGAACTGTCATAGGATGCCACCTGTGCAACAAATCCAGTTGTGAAATTTCCTCGCTCCTAAGTATTCCTAAGTCATAAGAAAATGGAAGAGTTTGGGAACAACAGCAACTCAGCCACCAAGTGGTAAGCCACATAAACTGACAGACAGGGGTCAGTGGAGGTATTATGGTGTGGGGTTGTTTTTTAGGAGTTGACCTTAACCCCTTAGTTCCGGTGGAAAGAACTTTGAAAGCTCCAGGATACCAAGACATTTTGGACAATTCCATGATCCCAGTTTGGAGCGGGCCCCTTCCTCTTCCAACATGACTGTGCACCAGTGCACAAAGCAAGGTCCATAAAGACATGGATGACAGAGTAAGGTGTGGATGAACTTGACTGGCCTGCACAGAGTCCTGACCTGAACACCTCTGGGAGGAATTTGAACGGAGACTAAGAGCCAGGCCTTCTCCACCAACATCCATGTGAGACCTCACCAATGTGCTTTTGGAAGAATGGTGGAAAATTCCTATGAACACATTCCGCAACCTTGTGGACAGCCTTCCCAGAAGAGTTAAAGATGTAATAGCTGCAAAAGGTGGACCGGCATCGTATTGAACCCTATGGGTTAGGAATGGGATGGCACTTCAAGTGCATACAGTGGGGCAAAAAAGTATTTAGTCAGCCAGCGATTGTGCAAGTTCTCCCACTTAAAATGATGACAGAGGTCTGTAATTTTCATCATAGGCACACTTCAACTGTGAGAGACAGAATATGTAAAAAAAAATATCCAGGAATTCACATTGTAGGAATTTTAAATAATTTATTTGTAAATTATGGTGGAAAATAAGTATTTGGTCAATTATTCAAAGCTCTCACTGATGGAAGGAGGTTTTGGCTCAAAACCTCACGATACATGGCCCCATTCATTCTTTCCTTAACACGGATCAATCATCCTGTCCCCTTAGCAGAAAAACAGCCCCAAATTATGATGTTTCCACCCCCATGCTTCACAGTAGGTATGGTGTTCTTGGGATGCAACTCAGTATTCTTCTTCCTCCACATACGAAGAGTTGAGTTTATACCAAAATGGATACATGGATGATACAGCAGAGGATTGGGAGAATGTCATGTGCTCAGATGAAACCGGAATAGAACTTTTTGGTATAAACTCAACTCGTCTTGTTTGGAGGAAAAAGAATACTGAGTTGCATCCCAAGAACACCATACCTACTGAAGCATGGAGGTGGAAACATCATGCTTTGGGGCTGTTTTTCTGCTAAGGGGACAGGACGATTGTTCCGTGTTAAGGAAAGAATGAATGGGGCCATGTATCGTGAGATTTTGAGCCAAAACCTCCTTCCATCAGTGAGAAGTTTGAATGGTTGACCAAATACTTATTTTCCACCATAATTTACAAATAAATTCTTTAAAATTCCTACAATGTGAATTCCTGGATTTTTTTTTTCACATTTTGTCTCTCACAGTTGAAGTGTACCTATGATGAAAATTACAGACCTCTGTCATCATTTTAAGTGGGAGAACTTGCACAATCGCTGGCTGACTAAATACTTTTTTGACCCACTGTATGTGAGTCAAGGCAGGTGGCCAAATACTTTTGGCAATATAGTGTATCATTTTCCCGTTGGAACTTAGGTACCGTCCTAGACATTCTGTGTCGACGGTTAAGGTGGAGGTTGTCATGCATTTATGAAGGGCACTTCCCCATCAGAGCAGAGTGCAGACTGGAAAAAAAAAAACCACGTACATCAAGTGTTGTGTTTTGAAAGTGCTTTGCTGCAATTTCTACAATGCAGCATCACTTCAGACTTCATTGCCGACATCAGGAAACTGTGGCCGTTGTCATGACAGTCTGACAGCCAATTATCAACATCGTCTCTCCATCGAATTTCTTTAGCTCGACTGATCCAGCGGATGTCCAAAAAGGGAGACCGTGGTGATTTCCTTCACCGTCCTGCCTTGCTGTGTCAGGCCCAATGGGTTCACAACAAAGTGAGGGATACAATGTTCTCTATAGAGCAGGGGGTGTCCAAAGTGTGGCCTGGGGGCCATTTGCGGCCCGCAGCTAATTGCTTACCGGCCCGCCACACATTCTGGAAATGATATTGCAAACATTTTTAAAAACATTTAAAAGACATGGAATGATGTGAAATCTAACGAGAAAAAGTTGCAATGTTGACCCAAAGTCATACTTGCCAACCCTCCCGGATTTTAAGAGAGACTCCCGAAATTCGGCGCCTCTCCCGAAAAACTCCCGGAAGACATTTTCTCCCGAAAATATCCCGAAATTCAGCGGAGCTGGAGGCCGACCCCCCCCCCCTCGAGCTCCATGCGGACCAGCCTGTTTTCACGCCCCCTTTTCCACTATATAAACAGCTTGCCTGCCCAATCACGTTACAACATCTACGGATTTGAATAAAAAACTGCACACACAAGGAGACGAAGCAAAAAAACGAGGAATTTACAGCCATGGTGACGCCGTCTGTAATAGAGCGATTCCATGTTCTCTGTCGCCATCTCCTGGTGAATGTTGGCTATAGCGTTATGGGGTTGCTTTTTGATTGGCCAACGATTTATGTGGTGTTGCGCACCTGACGGCAAGTGACTCTTGCCAGTACGCAAATGGCAGAACAAAGGTTACTCAAATAGTGAAAGGTAAGTGTTTTTTTTTTTTTTTTAGTAACCAGCAAGCACAGTACAGTTAGTAGAACAACTGTGTTTTTATTACTGTGTATTTGATGGGTGCCGTCTGAAATTCAACTATTTATTTTACTTATATATATAAAATAAAATAAATATATAGCTAGAAATCACTGAAAGTCAAGTATTTCATATATATATATATATATATATATATATATATATATATATATATATATATATGAAATACTCAAGTTGGTGAATTATACTCCCCTCTTAACCACGCCCCCAGCCACTCCTCCGCCCCACCCCCGACCACGACCCCCCCCACCACCAAACTCCCGAAATCGGAGGTCTCAAGGTTGGCAAGTATGCCCCAAGTTGCCTTGCAGGCTGTTTTTTTTTCTTTTGTCTACATTTTTCTGTTTTTGCCATTGCTCCAAACAAAAAAGACCAAAAAATTATATAATTAATTATTTTCAAGGCTCCAATTACTTCAAAAATGTCACTTTAAAATGTTTTATGTGGAAAAAATATTGCATCTATTGTGTGGTTGCCCTTATAAAAACATCAACCTTTTCCTTAAAACAAACAAAATAGTTCAAACGTAAAATCGACAGACATATCTGAAGTTGATCTTGTGAAAAGTGTTGAAAGTAAAAAAAAAATAAAATAAAAGTGAAGTGAAGTGAATTATATTTATATAGCGCTTTTCTCAAGTGACTCAAAGCGCTTTACATAGTGAAACCCAATATCTAAGTTACATTTAAACCAGTGTGGGTGGCACTGGGAGCAGGTGGGTAAAGTGTCTTGCCCAACGACACAACGGCAGTGACTAGGATGGCACAAGCGGGAATCGAACCTGCAACCCTCAAGTTGCTGGCACGGCCACTCTACCAACCGCACTTTATGAGTGCGGCACCTTTTGCATCCCAATTACCGTATTTCCTTGAATTGCCACAGGGTGTATAGTATGCGCCTGCCTTGAATTACTGCCGGGTCAAATTCGCTTCGCAAAATAATTAGCGCATGCTTTGTATTACCGCCTGGTCAAACTCGTGACGTCATCATTTTCAAAATGGAGGAGGCTTATTTCAATACCGGTAATTTGAAATCGCATAAAGGGAAGAAGATTAAGAACTATTCAGTAGGATTTAAGGTCCGAGCTTACATCAAACTCAAATTTTTACTGCATGCCTTTGGTAAGTGCCGGAGTGAGAAGAGGTTTTAAATTAATTAGCGCCCCGGCGGCAATTCAAGGAAATACGGTATATTTAATGGGATTTTATTTATCTTTGCACTGTGATTTCTCAAAATTATGGCTCTAATTACTAAAAACTGCTTTACTATAAAAAAAACAAGTTGTCTTTTACAAAAAAGGCATGCATGTAAAACCTTTTTTTTTTTTTTTTGCACTTCATATCAACCTGTGGTTTTATTAGCAGTAATGACTGAGACCCTGTATGGTCCCCAAAAGCCCTAAAAGTAAAAAATAAAAAATAAAAATAAAAAATCTATATATTATGTTATGGCCCCCGCTTGCTTTAATTTTCCATGTGCGGCACTCAGTGGAAAAAGTTTGGACACCCCTGCTATAGAGGGACTTACAAGTACTTGCATTTTGGAAGGGTGCATTGTCGCAATATTTAGGGATGAAAGAGAAGCTAGAGAGAGAGAGAGACAGGCTGTTCATCAGCTGATAAAAAGTAAAAGGTCATGGCTTTAAAAAGTTCAAAATCTGCACTGTGTGACATTTCTTGTCTGTAATCGTCATTGTTCCGACCTGCTGTATGAAGTACAGAAGGGTGGTTAAACTGCACAAGTATGGCATCTTGCAACACCGCAAGGATGTGACTGGATGTGGGTTCGAATCTCTGTTGGAACCAGTGCGGGGCCGTGTGTTTCCCAACTAGGCCTTCAGTGCTGTCCTAATTAGTCTGACTTCAATAAATACCTCTCAAAATACCATCATGGTCAAAAGTTTACATATAGCAGGTCCATTCTATTTGTCATACTTGATCATTTTGCGATATTGCCATATTTTTGCTGAAAGGATTTAGTAGAGAACATCGACGATAAAGTTCGCAACTTTTGGTCGCTAATAACAAAGCCTTGCCTGTACCGGAAGTAGCAGACGATGTGCGCGTGACGTCACGGGTTGTAGAGCTCCTCACATCCTAACATTGTTTACAATCATGGCCACCAGCAGCTAGAACGATTCGGACCGAGAAAGCGACGATTTCCCCATTAATTTCAGCGAGGATGAAATATTCGTGGATGAGGATAGTGAGAGTAAAGGACTAGGAAAAAAAAAATGCAAGGTCAGTGGGAGCGATTCAGATGTTATTAGACATATTTACTAGGATAATTCTGGAAAATCCTTTCTCTGCTTATTGTGTTACTATTGTTTTAGTGAGATTATATGGTACCTGAAAGTCGGAGGGGTGAGGCCACGGGTGTGGTGACCGCCAGTGTCTCTGAGGGAAGCCACACAGCTGCAGGAGGACGCAAGCTCCGCTCATGTGTACGGTGAGAGCCGACCTATTACCACAATGTTCTCTGTTTCATAGTAAAGCTTCACCTTCGGGAATTTTAAACAAGGAAACACCGGCTGTGTTTGTGTTGCTAAAGGCGGCCGCAACACACCGCTTGACTTCTCCATTGTTAATTGAACAGATTGCAAAAGCTTCAGCAGGTTTCGGTCAGAAAATTGTGGTAATAGGTCGGCTCTCACCGTACACATGAGCGGGGCTTGCGTCCTCCTGCAGCTGTGTGGCTTCCCTCAGAGACACTGGCGGTCACCACACCCGTGGCCACACCCCTACGACTTTCAGGCACCATATAATCTCACAAAAGATTCAGCAACACAGATGTCCAGAACACTGTGCAATTATGCGATTAAAGCAGACTACTTATAGCTTGGATCTGGGCTGGAAACAAATGTCCGCTACAACACGAGTCATCATAGTGCGACGTTTTCAACAGGATACATAGCGCGAAATTTAAAATTGCAATTTAGTAAACTACAAAGGCCGTATTGGCATGTGTTGCAATGTTAATATTTCATCATTGATATATAAACTATCAGAATTTGTGGTCGGTAGTAGTGGGTTTCAGTAGGCCTTTTAGGACAAACTTGCAATAAGAAACATTTGTTTAATGTACCGTATGATTTTTTGTTAAAATAAAGCCAATAATGATTTTTTTTGTGGTCCTCTTTATTTAGAAAAGTGTCAAAGTATGGAAGGATTTGAAACAATTTTTGGTAGCGTCACACTCATAGACACAGAAGTGGTTGATGGAAAAGTTTGAACGCCCCTAAATAAGAAGCATTTGCCCACCATGTGCATCATGACAGGTGAACTTGAGGTCCCGCTACTTGCTGTCCTCTGCTGACTCTCACTCATACGCCGTGGGATTTTTTAATGCAACCTTTGTTACGAAAAGAAAACGAGATTACAGCGAGTTCAACCGCGCTGTGGCCAAAAAAAAAAAAAAAAAAAAAGAGAAGATTCTTTTTCACTTTGAGCGACTTAATCCGCGCTGACCTCTGAAATTCTTGCCCGGCAAAGTGTGGAGCCCATCCAGCCGCTCCCATTGTTGGCTGGCAAGTGCATTTCACTGATAGTCTAAGTAGGTTTCAGTGTTGTGAAGCGCTCCCATCCCCCGGGTAGTTGGACAATGGCGGAATAGCCTCACAGAACCAAAAAGCGCCAATGACCCTCAAGCCAGTGTCGAACACGCCAGTGGAAGTCATCTAGCGTTTCCCTGGTAATCGTAATCTTTCATATGTAGCGTATGCCTCTCCTCTATATCACAATATCATAACGTTCAACCTTACACCCCAGAATTGTTTTCTTTTTAGTAATCTGATTCTCTTGTAGAGGCGTTCTCAGTCATTTGGGGTCAAAGGCAAACCTAGTCAATGGGGCTGTGAGGGTTAGCTGGCATCGTTTTCTCTATTATGCCGTCAGACTGGACACAGCGTGAAGGTAAGAAATGATGATTTATAGAATATAGAAAATAGACCTCCTTTTTAGACCAGTTGATCTGCCGCTTCTTTTCTTTCTCCTATGTCCCCCCCCCTCCTTGTGGAGGGGGTCCGGTCCGATAACCATGGATGAAGTACTGGCTGTCCAGAGTCAAGACCCAGGATGGACCGCTCGCCTGTGTATCGGTTGGGGACATCTCTACGCTGCTGATCCGCCTCCGCTTGAGATGGTCTCCTGTGGACGGGACTCTCGCTGCTGTCTTGGATCCGCTTTGAACTGAACTCTCGCGGCTGTGTTGGAGCCACTATGGATTGAACTTCCACAGTATCATGTTAGACCCGCTCGACATCCATTGCTTTCGGTCCCCTAGAGGGGGAGGGGGGTTCCCCACATCTGAGGTCCTCTCCAAGGTTTCTCATAGTCAGCATTGTCACTGGCGTCCACTGGATGTGAATTCTCCCTGCCCACTGGGTGTGAGTTTCCTTGCCCTTTTGTGGGTTCTTCCGAGGATGTTGTAGTCGTAATGATTTGTGCAGTCCTTTGAGACATTTGTGATTTGGGGCTATATAAATAAACATTGATTGATTGATTGATTGATTGATTGATTGATTTATACTACTTACACACATGGAAGAGGGATGTGTACCATGGTTATGAGTTGTTTTTTTTATTTTTTATTTATTTATTTTGTTTTTTTCCCTTGGCCTCAGTCTGCACCTTCTCTCCAGCGGCCCAGGCAAAGACCGATTTTTTAAATTTTATTTTAATCTTCTATTCCCCCCCCCCCCCCCCCCCCTTTGTTTACCTTTATCTCATCTTTTTTGTAAGGGGCGCTGGAAGCCGGCAGACCCGTCAGCGATCCTGTTCTGTCTCCCTGTAATGTTTGTCTAAACTTGAATGGGATTGTGCTGAAAATTTTAATTTTCCTGAAGGAACTCTCCTGACAGATAAATAAAGTACTATCTAATCTAATCTAATCTAATCTACAAAACAGACTAAGAACAAAAAAACTGGTGGTTGGAACAAAAGGCAAAACGAACAGAACTAGCATGAGAGCTAGAAATAACTAAAAGCGCTAGCATGTGAGCTAGGGAACAAACAAAAAAATTGCGCGGAAGCTAGCAAGTATAAAAACAGTTCTTTGCCACAATCGGGAATCAGCGTCGTCACCTGTTGCATGGAACAGAAACTAGAATGAGACGACGAGTGAAAAGGAAAAGGCAGGTTTAAATAAGGAGAGTAATTACGAGGCGGGTAAGCGTAAAAAACAAAAAGCAGGTGACACTAATGCGTAACTATGGCAACAGAGCAAAACAGGAAGTGCCACCAGGAACTAAGGAAGTCAAATACCAACAATATACGATACAGAAACGGAACAAAACCAGAATATGACAGGGGCCCTTCACATACAGTCCCGATCAAAAGTTTACATTCACTTACGAAGAACTTAATGTCAACTTAATGTCTTGAGTTTCCAATCATTTCAACAACTCTTATTTTTTTTGTGATAGAGTGATTGCCGCACATACTTGTTTGTCACAAAAAACACTCATGAAGTTTGGTTCTTTTATGAATTTATTATGAGTCGACTGAAAATGCTGGGTCAAAAGTATACATACAGCAATGTTAATATTTGCTTACAAGTCTCTTGGCAAGTTTCACTGCAATAAGACGCTTTTGGTAGCCATCCACAAGCTTCTGGTTGAATTTTTGACCACTCCTCTTGACAAAATTGGTGCAGTTCAGCTAAATGTGTTGGTTTTCTGACATTGACTTGTTTCTTCAGCATTGTCCACACTGTTAAGTCGGGACTTTGGGAAGGCCATTCCAAAACCTAGTCTGATTTAGCCATTCCTTTACCACTCTTGACGTGTGTTTGGTGTCATTGTCCGGTTGGAACACCCAACGGTGCCCAAGACCCAACCTCCAGGCTGATGAATTCAAGTTTATATATCAATGATGAAATATTAACATTGCAACACATGCCAATACGGCCTTTTTAGTTTACTAAATTGCAATTTTAAATTTCGCGCTAAGTATCCTGTTGAAAACGTCTCGGATTTTAGCGGACATTTTTTTCCAGCCCGATCCAAGCTATGAGTAGTCTGCTTTAATCGCATAATTACACAGTATTCTTGAAATCTGTGTTGCTGAATCTTTTGCAATTTGTTCAATTAGTAATGGAGACATCAAAGAAGAAAGACGTAGGTGGGAAGCGGTGTATTGCGGCCGCCTTTAGCAACACAAACACAGCCGGTGTTTTCTTGTTTACATTCGGCTCTTACGGTAGACATGAGCGGAGAGTTTGCATCGTTCCTCCTGCAGCTGTGGACTCTCTTGCCTCCTCCCACCGGCCGGCACCAACCGTCGGATGCTTACTCCGTCGAGAAATGTGGCTTCCCTCGGAGACACACCCGTGGCCACACCCCTCCGACTTTCAGGTACGACCATATAATCTCACTAAAACACTAGTAACACAATAAGCAGATAAGGGATTTTACAGAATTATCCTATTAAATGTATCGAACCATGTTGAACTCTAACTTATAATAATAATAATAATCCACCCCTATACAATATTATGCCCTAATACCCTACTGTGAAATATTACCCTTCGAGTGCAATACGTCCGACACTGATTGTTATTTATTACTCCGGTACTCTTGTCTTGTTCTGTATATTGTACAGTACTTTGTATTTCTATAATGTTTTGTATATTGTACAGGATTCTTATTATTTTTATTGGATAGTAGTCTGTTTATTTCAGTTGTTAGTTTTTTCCTTTATTACCTTTTGTGTTATTTATTCCACCCTATATTTGACCCACTACCGCACTTTAAGGTGGAGTCTTTAATCTCGCAAATATGATGACAATAAAGTCCATTCTATTCTATTCTATTCTATTCTAATCTAATATCATATGAATCGCTCCCACTGCCATAGTCTTTTTTTTTCTTTCTAGTCCATGAATTGATTAATGTGGACCCCGACTTAAACAAGTTGAAAAACGTATTTGGGTGTTACTATTTAGTGGTCAATTGTATGGAATATGTACTGAACTGTGCAATCTACTAATAAAAGTATCAATCAATCAATCAAAAGTCCTTCACTCTAAATTTCCTCATCCACGAATCTTTCATCCTCGTTCAAATTAATGGGGAAATCCTCGCTTTCTCGGTCGGAATCGCTCTAGCTGCTGGTGGCCATGATTGTAAACAATGTTCAGATGTGAGGAGCTCCACAACCCGTGACGTCACGCGCACATCGTCTGCTACTTCCGGTACAGGCAAGGCTTTTTTATTAGCGACCAAACGTTGCGAACTTTATCGTGGATGTTCTCTACTAAATCCTTTCAGCAAAAATATGGCAATATCGCGACATGATCAAGTATGACACATAGAATGGACCTGCTATCCCCGTTTAAATAAGAAAATCTCATTTCAGTAGGCCTTTAACAAGTTGGCGGACCAGAAAACAGACAAAAGAGGCAGATAAAAAGTCCAAAGGGTTTAATTCAGGCAGACGAGGGATGAAGTGGAGGTGTCTGGCAGGCAGGCAGGATTAGAAGAGGTCGGCACTGGAGGCAGAGGAAAACAATGGTGAGTCGAGGAACAAGCTACCAGGAGCAAAGGCACAAACAAACGATCAACAAGATGGTCAACATGCTGCAAAAACCAGCTGTGAAACAATCTGGCAGAGTCGTGTGAGGAGGCCGGGGCTTTTGTGGAGTGGAGGTGATTAGCTGATGGCAGGCAGCTGAGCGAGCTGATTAGCACCAGGTGTGCCGGACTGGGAAGCCAGGAACCCAAACTCCGCCCACACATGACCACACCCAGACAGACAACAAAGACACAAGAAACTGCTGAGGCTGTGACAACATATTGCTGGGTATTGTGGCCAAACAGCTCCATTTTTGTTTAATCTGACATCACGTGCACAAAGATGACACCTTCTGGAGCAGGGGTCACCAACGCGGTGCCCGCGGGCACCAGGTAGCCCGTAAGGACCAGATGAGTCGCCCGTTGGCCTGTTCTAAAAATAGCTCAAATAGCAGCACTTACCAGTGAGCTGCCTCTATTTTTTTTCATTTTTTTTATTTACTAGCAAGCTGGTCTCGCTTTGATTGACATTTTTAATTCTAAGCGAGACAAAACTCAAATAAAATTTGAAAATCCAAGAAAATATTTTTTAAAGACTTGGTCTTCACTTGTTTAAATAAATTCATCTATTTTTTTTTACTTTGCTTCTTATAACTTTCAGAAAGACAATTTTTGAGAAAAAAATACAATGTTAAAAATGATTTTAGGATTTTTAAACACATATACCTTTTTACCTTTTAAATTCCTTCCTCTTCTTTCCTGACAATTTAAATCAATGTTCAAGTTTTTTTTATTGTACAGAATAATAAATACATTTTAATTTAATTCTTCATTTTAGCTTGTTTTTTCGACGAAGAATATTTGTGAAATATTTCTTCAAACTTCCCATCCATCCATTTTCTACCGCTTATTCCCTTTTGGGGTTGCGGGGCCGCCTATCTCAGCTACAATCGGGCGGAAGGCGGGGTACACCCTGGACAAGTCGCCACCTCATCACAGGGCTTTCTTCAAACTTATTATGATTAAAATAAATAAAAAAATATTCTGGCAAATCTAGAAAATCTGTAGAATCAAATTTAAATATTATTTCAAAGTGGATTTTTACCTATTCAAAAATTAATCTTAATCAGGAAAAAATACTAATGATGTTCCATAAATTATTTTTTTAATTTTTTCAAAAAGATTCAAATTAGCAAGTTTTTATATACATTTTTTTCGATTGAATTTTGAATTTTAAAGAGTCGAAATTGAAGATAAACTATGTTTCAAAATGTAATTTTCTCTTTTTTCGTGTTTTCTCCTCCTTTAAACCGTTCAATTAAGTGTTTTTTTCATCATATATTCTCTACAAAAAACCTTCCGTAAAAGGAAAAAAATGTACGACGGAATGACAGACAGAAATACCCATTTTTTTATATATATAGTTTTTTTTATTAAAGGTAAATTGAGCAAATTGTCTATTTCTGGCAATTTTTTAAAGTGTGTATCAAACTGGTAGCCCTTCCCATTAATCAGTACCCAGGAGCGCCTCTTACAGCATATTCCCTATCTGAATCGCTTCCACTGCCCTCTAGTCTTTTTTTATTTTTAATTTTATTCAATTTTTATTTTTTTCCAGTCCTTCACTCTCACTTTCCTCATCCACGAATCTTTCATCCTCGCTCAAATTAATGGGGAAATTGTTGCTTTCAAAAAGGTTGGTGACCCCTGTTCTGGAGGAAAGTTCTGTGATAAGATGGAACACAAATTTAGATGTTTGGCCACAACACCCAGCACTTCAGGAAATCCCCCTAAGAGCAGAGAAACCTGTGAAACAGTCTTGATGGGATGAAATAGTCTCAATGTTTTTTCCTGACGTAATGTGAGAGTTTGCTAGCACCTCTAAAACATGACAATAATAGGAGCCTTGTTTTGAAAAGATTGGATAAAACAGGTTCTACTTAGAACATAGTAGTCCTGACCTCTCCATATGGACCACCTGCATACGAGAATCCAGAAGGTGTGCAGATCTTTTCACTTGCAAAGTTGTGTCTCTTATTCCTGTGGATGGTTGCAGTAAGAGGTTTGTTCTTGGTTCTTGTAGAAAAGTCTCAACCTGAGCTTGGCCATCTGGAATTGGAGTTTTAAGGTCATGCAGTAACTCTGGTGAGGCGAATCCCAGACTGTATTGATCTCAGTGTTGGTGAGATGGGTCAGTTTCAAAATCCATGATACTGGTGCTGTTGGAAAGCTAAGAATCTTCCTTTTCCACTAGTGTGTGCGGGTTCCAAGGACCGTCAAGTAAGGGCATACCAGCGGGACGTTTAGACTTCTTTATTTTCAATAAAGACTGCTTTTCAGCTGCTCCGTCTGCCGCTCGCTCTTCCGCTTGCCTTTCTGCTTCGGACCTCGTCGCCTCTCTCGCGCTCTCAGCAGTCTCTCTCTCTCAGCGTCATTTTCCCTCTGGCTCCTTCTGGTCTCTCCGCCTCTCTCCCTGACGTTCACGGCTGTCGCCCTTTTATACAGTGCGGGAGCATTACTCAATTGTCCCCAGGTGCGCGGTCCACGCACCTGGTCTTGATTGCGATCTTGATCGCCACTCGCTCGCCGTCCACGCCTCCTCGCCGCCATCTTGGGGTGGGCTACGGTGTGTCCTGCCTCGCTAACCCCCGTGCTGCCCGTGTTTATTTATATAGCCCTAAATCACAAGTGTCTCAAAGGGCTGCACAAGCCACAACGACATCCTCGGTTCAGAGCCCCCATAAGGGCAAGGAAAGACTCACAACCCAGAGGGATGTCAATATGAATGACTATGAGAAACCTTGGAGGGGACCGCAGATGTGGATGACCCCCTCGCCCGCTAGGGGAGACCGGATGCAATGGACGTCGATTGGGTCTAGCATAATATTGTGAAAGTCCAGTCCATGGTGGATCTAACATAATAGTGAGAGTTCAGTCCATAGACGGGTCTGGCGCGCAGACACTTCCCCAACCAATGCACAGGCGACGGAAAACCAGCACTTCATCCATGGCCACCAGACCTGTGCCCCCCCCCTTCCCTTCCCTTCTAATGCTGTTCCTTGCCTGTTTAGAGAGGACCGAATCAATGTTCTGATACAAATTTGGATATGTTAGTGTGACAGACTTCTCAAGCCGTCGTGCGGGTTCCAAGGACCGTCAAGGAAGGGCATACCAGCGGCACGTTTAGACTTCTTTATTTTTCAATAAAGACTGCTTTTTAGCTGCTCCGTCTGCCGCTCGCTCTTCCGCTTGACTTTCTGCTTCGGGCCTCGTCGCCTCTCTCGCGCTCTCAGTCTCTCTCTCTCAGCGTCAGCTTCCCTCTGGCTCCTTCTCGTCTCTCCGCCTCTCTCCCTGACGTTCACGGCTGTCGCCCTTTTATACAGTGCGGGAGCATTACTCAATTGTCCCCAGGTGCGCGGTCCACGCACCTGATCTTGATTGCGATCTTGATCGCCACTCGCTCGCCGTCCATGCCTCCTCGCCGCCATCTTGGAGTGGGCTACGGTGTGTCCTGCCTCGCTAACCCCCCGTGCTGCCCATGTTTATTTATATAGCCCTAAATCACAAGTGTCTCAAAGGGCTGCACAAGCCACAACGACATCCTCGGTTCAGAGCCCCCATAAGGGCAAGGAAAGACTCACAACCCAGAGGGATGTCAATATGAATGACCATGAGAAAGCTTGGAGGGGACTGCAGATGTGGGTGACCCCCCTCCCCCTCTAGGGGAGACCGGATGCGATGGACGTCGATTGGGTCTAGCATAATATTGTGAAAGTCCAGTCCATGGTGGATCTAACATAATAGTGAGAGCCTAGTCCATAGACGGGTCTGCCGCGCAGAGACTTGCCCAATCAATGCACAGGCGACGGACAACCAGCACTTCATCCATGGCCACCGGACCTGTGCCCCCCCCTTCCCTGCCCTTCTAATGCTGTTCCTTGCCTGTTTAGAGAGGACCGAATCAAAGTTCTGATACAAATTTGGATAATTTAGTGTGACAGACTTCTCAAGCCGTCGTGCGGGTTCCAAGGACCGTCAAGGAAGGGCATACCAGCGGCACGTTTAAACTTCTTTATTTTTAATAAAGACTGCTTTTCAGCTGCTCCGTCTGCCGCTCGCTCTTCCGCTTGCCTTTCTGCTTCGGGCCTCGTCGCCTCTCTCGCGCTCTCAGCAGTCTCTCTCTCTCAGCGTCATTTTCCCTCTGGCTCCTTCTGGTCTCTCCGCCTCTCTCCCTGACGTTCACGGCTGTCTCCCTTTTATACAGTGCGGGAGGATTACTCAATTGTCCCCAGGTGCGCGATCAACGCACCCGGTCATGATTGCGATCTTGATCGCCACTCGCTCGCCGTCCACGCCTCCTCGCCGCCATCTTGGGGTGGGCTACGGTGTGTCCTGCCTCGCTAACCCCCGTGCTGCCCGTGTTTATTTATATAGCCCTAAATCACAAGTGTCTCAAAGGGCTGCACAAGCCACAACGACATCCTCGGTTCAGAGCCCCCATAAGGGCAAGGAAAGACTCACAACCCAGAGGGATGTCAATATGAATGACCATGAGAAAGCTTGGAGGGGACTGCAGATGTGGGTGACCCCCCTCCCCCTCTAGGGGAGACCGGATGCGATGGACGTCGATTGGGTCTAGCATAATATTGTGAAAGTCCAGTCCATGGTGGATCTAACATAATAGTGAGAGCCTAGTCCATGGACGGGTCTGCCGCGCAGAGACTTGCCCAATCAATGCACAGGCGACGGACAACCAGCACTTCATCCATGGCCACCGGACTTGTGCCCCCCCTTCCCTGCCCTTCTAATGCTGTTCCTTGCCTGTTTAGAGAGGACCGAATCAAAGTTCTGATACAAATTTGGATATGTTAGTGTGACAGACTTCTCAAGCCGTCGTGCGGGTTCCAAGGACCGTCAAGGAAGGGCATACCAGCGGCACGTTTAAACTTCTTTATTTTTAATAAAGACTGCTTTTCAGCTGCTCCGTCTGCCGCTCGCTCTTCCGCTTGCCTTTCTGCTTCGGGCCTCGTCGCCTCTCTCGCGCTCTCAGCAGTCTCTCTCTCTCAGCGTCATTTTCCCTCTGGCTCCTTCTGGTCTCTCCGCCTCTCTCCCTGACGTTCACGGCTGTCTCCCTTTTATACAGTGCGGGAGGATTACTCAATTGTCCCCAGGTGCGCGATCAACGCACCCGGTCATGATTGCGATCTTGATCGCCACTCGCTCGCCGTCCACGCCTCCTCGCCGCCATCTTGGGGTGGGCTACGGTGTGTCCTGCCTCGCTAACCCCCGTGCTGCCCGTGTTTATTTATATAGCCCTAAATCACAAGTGTCTCAAAGGGCTGCACAAGCCACAACGACATCCTCGGTTCAGAGCCCCCATAAGGGCAAGGAAAGACTCACAACCCAGAGGGATGTCAATATGAATGACTATGAGAAACCATGGAGGGGACCGCAGATGTGGATGACCCCCTCGCCCGCTAGGGGAGACCGGATGCAATGGACGTCGATTGGGTCTAGCATAATATTGTGAAAGTCCAGTCCATGGTGGATCTAACATAATAGTGAGAGTTCAGTCCATAGACGGGTCTGGCGCGCAGACACTTCCCCAACCAATGCACAGGCGACGGAAAACCAGCACTTCATCCATGGCCACCAGACCTGTGCCCCCCCCTTCCCTTCCCTTCTAATGCTGTTCCTTGCCTGTTTAGAGAGGACCGAATCAATGTTCTGATACAAATTTGGATATGTTAGTGTGACAGACTTCTCAAGCCGTCGTGCGGGTTCCAAGGACCGTCAAGGAAGGGCATACCAGCGGCACGTTTAGACTTCTTTATTTTTCAATAAAGACTGCTTTTCAGCTGCTCCGTCTGCCGCTCGCTCTTCCGCTTGACTTTCTGCTTCGGGCCTCGTCGCCTCTCTCGCGCTCTCAGTCTCTCTCTCTCAGCGTCAGCTTCCCTCTGGCTCCTTCTCGTCTCTCCGCCTCTCTCCCTGACGTTCACGGCTGTCTCCCTTTTATACAGTGCGGGAGCATTACTCAATTGTCCCCGGGTGCGCGATCAACGCACCCGATCTTGATCGCCACTCGCTCGCCGTACACGCCTCCTCACCGCCATCTTGGGATGGGCTGCGGTGTGTCCTGCCTCGCTGTTGGACTGCCGGCCACGCCTCTCCACAGTTAGCATCCAGGCTCATTTCTTTAGCAGACTCTAATATGTGCTTCTTGGTCCGCTACTGTTTTTGCAATGTGACTACAAATCGACAATGTGGATTTGCGTTGTGATGACACACCCGTGTTTCCGCCATGCAAAGAGTGCCATCAGGGCTTTTTGGCAGCTATTAAAAGATGTCCCCGAAGGCCTTGGCAACACCTGCACAGCTGCAGCTACCAAGAATCCGACGGACCCGGGCCAGGCTTTGCGGTTTAATGGCAAACTATATTGTGCTTGGGGCCATCATTTCCAATGTAAATGTATTTGTGATTATATAAACATTAATGCGAATAAATAATATGATGTACATTTACATTATCTCCGGCTACCCTGCAGGCAATGGTTAAAATGCTGTTTGCATTAGTCCATTACGACTGTATTGTACGGTACATGTGTGGAATTATGATGAGGGCCTGCTGCTATTTGGCTGCACATCATTTATCCGGCTCATCAAAATACAAATACAGCATCTTCCACTATGAATAATCACCACTGCAGTGGAATCTATTTAGTGGAAGACATTATAGAGCAGGGGTCGGGAACCTTTTTTGGCCGAGAGAGCCAAGAATCTAAATATTTTAAAATGTATTTCCGTCAGAGCCATATAAAAAAAATGTCAACACTGAACAACTTAATGTGTGCATTTTTAAGTAACACCAAGAGTTTAATAGGTCTTTTATTCTTTGTACTAACATTGTTATTCTGAAGCTAACTGTGGAGGGGGCGTGGCCTGCGGGCCTGCAGCGAAGCGGGGTGTTGCCAGGATTGGCCTCGAAATCAGCGACAGATGCGTAGATGGCCCACCTTTGCCTTGTTATCTAATCACCTGTCACTCTGTTATAAGCAGCAGCCAGGAGGAGAGACGGGGTTGGGGCTGGAGCCAGAGCGCGAGCGAGAACAAAAGAGGAAAAGACAATTGCTAGGAAGCAACTGAGAGACTTATTGAAAAATAAAACAATATTGTAACCCTGAAACAGGCTCTCATGTCGGTGCTTGGTGGTCTGAAGAACCCCCAGGGAGGACAAGCCCCACACTAATCAATAATAAATACATAACTTCTTACCATTAACGCAACTTCTTGAACAGGTGGGGTAGAAAACGGATGGATGGATTCAAAATGCATGAGAATTTTTTATATTTTGAACGTTATTTTTAACACTGTGATTACAAGTGGAATTATTCATTAATTATCATGTTGCGCAATGCCAGCTCAGATTAATCCGAGAGCCAGATGCAGTCATCAAAAGAGCCACATCTGGCTCTAGAGCCATAGGTTCCCTACCCCTGTTATAGAGCGTCGGTCGGCTAAGGGGGCAACTTGTCCAGGGTGTATACCCTGCCTTCTGCCCCGAGTGCAACTGGGATAGGCTCCAGCACCACCCACAAACCCGAGAGGGACACACGGTAAAAAATGGATGGATGGTGTGTTGCTTGAAGGATTTTGTTAAGCTCAGGGGTCCCCGAACTTTTTGACTCGGGGGCCCGCATTGGGTGAAAAGAATCTGGCCGGGGGCCGGGCTGTATAGAGTATCGAGTTTCCAGTCATTTCTACAAATTTAATTTTTTGTGATAGAGTGATTGGAGCACATACTTGTTGGTCATAAAAAAATATTCATGAAGTTTGGTTCTTTTATGAATTTATTATGGGTCTACTGGAAATGTGACCAAATCTGCTGGGTTAAAAGTCAATCAATCAATCAATCAATCAATCAATCAATCAATGTTTATTTATATAGCCCCAAATCACAAATGTCTCAAAGGAACGCACAAACCACCACGACTACGACATCCTCGGAAGAACCCACATAAGGGCAAGGAGAACTCACACCCAGTGGGACGCCAGTGACAATGATGACTATGAGAACCTTGGAGAGGACCTCATATGTGGGCAACCCTCCCCCCAGGGTACCGAAAGCAAAGGATGTCGAGCGGCTCTAACATGATACTGTGAAAGTTCAATCCATAGTGGCTCCAACACAGCCGCGAGAGTTCAGTTCAAAGCGGATCCAAGACAGCAGCGAGAGTCCCGTCCACAGGAAACCATCCCAAGCGGAGTCGGATCAGCAGCGCAGAGATGTCCCCAACCGATACACAGGCGAGCAGTCCATCCTGGGTCCCGACGGGCGGTCCATCCAGTGTCCCGACTCTTAACAGCCAGTACTTCATCCATGGCCATCGGACCGGACCCCCTCCACAAGGGAGGGGGGGACAGAGGAGAAAAAGAAAAGAAGCGGCAGATCAACTGGTCTAAAAAGGAGGTCTATTTAAAGGCTAGAGTATACAGATTAGTTTTAAGGTGAGACTTAAATGCTTCTACTGAGGTAGCATCTTGAACTGTTACCGGGAGGGCATTCCAGAGTACTGGAGCCCGAATGGAAAACGCTCTATAGCCCGCAGACTTTTTTTGGGCTCTAGGAATCACTAATAAGCCGGAGTCCTTTGAACGCAGATTTCTTGCCGGGACATATGGTACAATACAATCTACAAGATAGGCTGGAGCTAGACCGTGTGGTATTTTATACGTAAGTAGTAAAACCTTAAAGTCACATCTTAAGTGCACAGGAAGCCAGTGCAGGTGAGCCAGTACAGGCGTAATATGATCAAACTTTCTTGTTCTTGTCAAAAGTCTAGCAGCCGCATTTTGTACCAACTGTAATCTTTTAATGCTAGACATGGGGAAACCCTAAAATAATACGTTACAGTAATCGAGACGAGACGTAACAAACACATGGATAATGATCTCCGTGTCGTTAGTGGACAAAATGGAGCGAATTTTAGCGATATTACGGAGATGAAAGAAGGCCGTTTTAGTAACGCTTTTAATGTGTGACTCAAAGGAGAGAGTTGGGTCGAAGATAATACCCAGATTTTTTACCGAGTCGCCTTGTTTAATTATTTGGTTGTCAAATGTTACAGTTGTATTATTAAATAGAGGTCGGTGTCTAGCAGGACCGATAATCAGCATTTCCGTTTTTTTGGCGTTGAGTTGCAAAAAGTTAGCGGACATCCATTGTTTAATTTTTATTAAGACAAAGTATATATAAGCAATATTTGGTTACATGTCCCTTGGCAAGTTTCACCGCAATAAGGCGCTTTTGGTAGCCATCTACAAGCTTCTGGTTGAATTGTTGACCACTCCTCTTAACAAAACTGGTGCAGTTCAGCTACATTTGTTGGTTTTTTAACATGGTCTTGTTTCTTCAACATTGTCAGAACTTTCTAAAACCTTAATTCTAGCCTAATTTAGCCATTCCTTTACTACTTGGGACGTGTGTTTGGGGTCATTGTCCTGTTGGAACACCCAACTGCGCCCGAGACCCAACCTCCGGGCTGATGATTTTAGGTTGTCCTGAATCCTCCTTTTTCATTGTCCCATTTACTCTCTGTAAAGCACCAGTTCCATTGGCAGCAAAACAGGCCCAGAGCATAATACTACCACCACCATGCTTGACGGTAGGTGTGATGTTCCTGGGATTAAAGGCCTACTCCAAACATATTGCTGGGTTTTGTGGCCAAACAGCTCAAATTTTCTTTCATCTGACCACATAACTTCCCTCCAGAAGGTCTAATCTTTTTCCATGTGATGCCAGTCACATGTAAATTTTTTTAAATGATTATTTTATTAACTTCAACCGCGGGCCGTATCTTGGATGCTGGCGGGCCGTAGTTTGGAGACCACTGCTTTAATAATAATAATAATAATGGATTAGATATATATGGCGCTTTTCTATACACTCAAAGCGCTTCACGGAGAAGTGAGAACCCATCATTAATTCACACATTGGTGGTGGTAAGCTAGTTTTGTAACCACAGCTGCCCTGGGGTAGACTGACGGAAGCGAGGCTGCCAGTTTGCGCTTACGGCCCCTCCGACCACCACCTGCCATTCATCATTCGCTCACCAGTGTGAGTGGCACCGGGGGCAAGGGTGAAGTTTCCTGCCCAAGGACACAACGGCAGGCATTTGGATGGTAAGAGGCGGGGGGCAAACCTGCAACCCTCAGGTTTCGGGCACGGCCGCTCTACCCACTATGCCATGCCGCCCCATGGTTAAACTGGTGCGATGGAGGGAAGGAGTGTTACTTTTGAGAAACATGTTCAGGGATAAGGAAAGACACTCGTTAAGACGCTGAACTGCTGATGATGCGGAAGTGGAGATTTTGTGTGCAAAAAAAGTGACGTGTAATGGATGAGTGTCAAGATTCAGGGAGCTAAGGCGTCTTGCTCAAGTTGCTCGCTGATGGGGACATAAAAGTATGTGGATCAGGGACAAAACTTTAAGATCTGCACTCACTTTTTTATTATAGGATAGGACAGGATAATACTTTATTGTCATTGCACAAGTGCAACCGAAATTCAATTTTGGCACGGACCTGTTCAAGATCAGACATACATTGTACAGGAAGACAGTACAAGAAAAAGAAAAGTGTCGCTGAAAGGATGAGTAAAAACAAAGTCGGTCACATGCTAAGCTCCTATGGAGCTCAGTTTAGGGCCAGGAAAGAAAAAAAAAACCTTGATAACCATGATAAATCCATACACAGGTTTTACAACACAGAAACCACAATACTTGCAACGGTATCTGCAAGGCGTTGACTACTGGTGAGTATAAGTAAAGGCAAAGTGAAACTGCAGACAGAAAAACCTTTTTACAAGTTCGGATTGCTGCATGGACAGACCACTCTTGCACGTGTAAAAAAACAGCCAATCAGGGTTCCTATATTCACACAATTTCGACGGGGACATTATTTTACGCACATACAACACTTGCACACAGATTGGTTTACACATTGTGGAGAGGCGGAGCCGACAGGCCGACGGCGGGGCAGGACACGCTTTGGCCCTGCTCAAGATGGCGGCCAGGAGGCGGAGAACGCGGCCGAACGAAGAGGCGGGGCGTGCCGGGGGCGTGCCGGGAGCTACGCCGCAGCAATCAAGATCAGGTGCGTAGCTCACACACCGGCTCACAATCTCTTCGCAGTGTATAAAAGGGGAGAAGGAGGAAAGATCGAGGGAGGAGGTGGAGTGTCCGAAGAGTGCAGGAGAGACGAGAGCCACAGAGATTAGCACAAGAGAGACGACGACATGGCAGCTGAAAAGCAGACCGGAGCGAGCAGCGGAGGAGGAGCTGAAAGAGCCACCCACCGACGCTGGCAAAAGCCTTTATTGAAAAATCAAGAGTCAAACCTGTGCAAAGCGATGTCCTTCCTGGATGGTCCACGGAACCCACACGACGACGGCTGGAGTCGTTCACACACATACACGCATCTCTTGGGGGTAAGAAAAACAAAAATCAGTCCAAGCCTGGGCCAAGGAAAAAAACAACCTCATAGCCATAGCACACATAGACATGTGTGTAAAAGGGAAACATCAAAGAACACAGACGTTAAAAGAGCAGAGCTGATGAAACCAGATGCCACTCCAGCAGTGCCACTTCTACACACAGCAAGAAAAGTAAAAAAAAAAAACAAAAAAAAAAATATAGTAATCAACCAATTTTATACAGTATATTGTGCACACACGATTGCACCATGCATAGAGAAAGCAACCAAACTAAAACATAATTTCAACACCCATATACACTGTGGTGGCCTCTGCGGTGTTCCACGCCATTGTCTCCTGGGGTGGGGAGGGACCATGGTTACGGACAGGAGCAGACCCAACAAAGCAACCAAGAGAGCCGACTCCACCACCTGCGACAGTAATGACAATCTCAAACAAACAGAAGAAGTCTGGAGCTAAAGTCATCGGAAATATGGCTTCACCACTATAGTCGTGTGTGCTCAAGAAACTTCTCATTTACATTTTATTTTGTTAAGAAACATAATAATCAATAATTAAGTTCATTAGCACAACAACATTTTATGTTTTGACAGTTTATGAGTCCCTTATTATGTAGTATATTTGTAAATGCACATTTTTCTAATCAGTCTGACCTAAGCCTAAGGTTTATGTGATAACTAAATACAATCTTTGTGATGAACATGTTGTTTCATATATTTTGACAAAGTTGCATACGGAATGAAGGTTAGCTATAATTATTGAATAGGATTAAAACCAAGAGTAATTACTAATTCAGTGTTAATATTTAAGTGGGCCCAGGGCCTCTTTGTTGTGAAAAAGTTGGGCCCCGAGGTCAAAAAGGTTAAGAACCATGTAACACACACCAAAAATTTTTTGGGGGGAAAAATAAAAATATTGATTTAATCACTTGAGTATCAATCATTCACTACCCTACCTCGGACCATGACAGGCTCGACGGTTTTGTGATTTGGTTTATATTTTTCAATAAACGTATTATTCTGCTTTTCAGCAATCGCCTCTCAAGACGGTCTCGTTCCTCGGGGTGTTTTTCAGCCATCCGCTCTCGTCTCTATCTCGCTCGTGCTTGGGTTCTCTATATACCATCAACTCCAACTTCCCTGCTGCTGCCCTTTTATAGAGTGACAGGTGATCTGATAAAAGCGTCCAGGTGTGCCATCTTCGCACCTGTCACCGATCTCAGAGCCAGCCCCGGTACACCCTGCCTCGCTGCAGGTCCGCAGGCCACGCCCCCTCACAATGTGATATCCTTTTTGACTCCTCATATTCTAATTGTTAATATCTGCTTACTATTTACATCTAAATTCTAAAACTTTCCTCAGCACTTGTTTCTTGGCGTTTGATTAAAGCTATCTTAGCAATTAGCATGTCTGCTCCTGGCTTGCTCTCGGTGAGTTTAGCCTCGTCCTCCAGCCATAATGATGATAGAAAAATGCAATTTTTTTCCCCCCGTAATGGAGTGGCTCCAAACTGTATATAGAGACACATAATTAGCTGCTATCCGCTTGTCAGCCAGGGGACAAAAAATAAATATTGTCAGCCACAGCGGGTCGGTGTTTGTGATCAGCATTAAAAGACCTTAATAGACAATGGCAATCACATACTTTTTCACAATTGATCGATTGGAAAATCCCTAAACACTATTTAAAAAAACCAAACAAAAGTTAATAAGCAGCCATTTGAGCGTATTTTCTCTCAACAATGGAGCAAAAAAAGGCAAGAGATGATGGATTTTTCTCATGTCTGGTGCTCGCAGGCTTTAGGTGACGACTTACAACAGCTTCAAGGAAAGCTAACACTTCTCAATGGCAAAATGTTTTTTTTTAAATGTAAATGTCAGATTCCTCAAGGATTGTGCTAAAGGCCTTCTGCCTTGCAGATCGTTATCAGCGAGAACATTGTAAAGTGTCACCCGTGACAGAAGCGGCGTTCTACGGAGTGATGAATCACGCTTTTCCTTCTGGCAATCTGATGGACGAGTCTGGGTTTGGAGGTCGCCAGGAGAATGCTACATTTCGGACTGCATTTGGTGGAGGAGGAATTATGGTGGTGGGTTATTTTTCAGGAGTTGGGCTTGGCCCTTTCGTTCCAGTGAAAGGAATTCTGAATACTCCAGGACACCAAAACATTTTGAACAATTCCATGCCTTCAACCTGGACTTGGTTTGTTTTCCCGAGGTGCAAATCGAATGGAGTGGAAACGGCGTGAAGGTAAAGACATCTTTATTTTAACACTAAAACTAAAAACAGGAACCAACAAAAAGGGCGCACAATGGTGGTACAAAAAAACTGGGGCTATGAAACAAAAAACTAGCACAAAGGCTATAAACTACAAACATGAAACAAAACACTTGTGCTATGACATGAATGACAAAAAACGTACGCGGACAAAATGAACAGCATAGCAAGACATGAAGCAGATAATCGAGGGCGTGAAGGAGGTGATGTTGCCAGACTGACTACCTGGTAACTGTGGCTTAAATAATGAACATGATAAGTGAAAACAGGTGTGAGACAAGACAGGTGAACTGATTGGTCGTCATGGTAACAAAACAGGGAGTGAAAAAAAAAAGGAACTTAGAGTCCAAAGGTCAAAAGCACCTGGTATTCCTAGGCAGTCTCCCATCCAAGTACTAACCAGGCCAGACACTGTTTAGCTTTGAGAACAGATGAGATTGGGGATGCTCAGGGTAATATGGCCATACAAAACTCATGATCAGACATGACAGAAAACTAAATCAGTTGGCATGGTAAGACAAACAAGGAAATGCAAAACAGAACTAAATGCCCAAAAAACTAAACATAGCATGACCAAAACAAAACATGAACCATAGGCGTGACACAACCTTGTGGGAACAGTTTGGAGCGGGCCCCTTCCTCATCCAACATGACTGTGCACCACTGCAGAAAGCAAGGTCCGTAAAGACATGAATGACAAGATTCTGGTGTGGATAAACTTGACTGGCCTGCACAGAGTCCTGACCTTAACCCGATAGAACACCTTTGGGATGAATTACAACGGGGGCTGAGAGCCAGGCCTTCTCAACCAACATCAGTGTGTGACCTCACCAATGCGCTTTTGGAAGGATGGTCGAACATTCCTATAAACACACTCTGCTGTCATAATCTGTGGTCCGGATAATGTTTTTGATATGTTCTGTTAATTTTGGACTCCCTTAGTTCCTGTTTTGTGCACCTCTGGGTTAGTTTTGGTTTTTATGGGGATTAATTGGGTTCAACTGCCTCTGGTTAGTGGTCGGCACGCTCACCTGCAGTCGACCACTAATCAATCCCATCCAATCCACTTTATTTATATAGCACATTTAAACAACAAAATGTTTCCAAAGTGCTGCACAACAATATTAAAGGCCTACTGAAACCCACTACTACCGACCACGCAGTCTGATAGTTTATATATCAATGATGAAATATTAACATTGCAACACATGCCAATACGGCCGGTTTAGTTCACTAAATTGCAATTTTAAATTTTGCGCCAAGTATCCTGTTGAAAACGTTGCGGTATGATGACGCCTGCGTGTGACATCCCGGATTGTAGCGGACATTTTGTTCCAGCCCGATCCCAGCTATAAGTCGTCTGCTTTAATCGCATAAATACACAGTATTATAGACATCTGTGTTGCTGAATCATTTGCAATTTGTTCAATTAATAATGGAGACGTCAAAGAAGAAAGATGTAGGTGGGAAGCGGTGTATTGCGGCTGCCTTTAGCAACACAAACACAGCCGGTGTTTCCTGGTTTACATTCCCGAAGGTGAAGCCTTACTATGGAACAGAGCGGTCAAGCGAACATGGTTCCTGACCACATGTCAACTGGCAGGTTTCGGTGAGAAGATTGTGGTAATAAGTCGGCTCTTACCGTGGACATGAGCGTAGCTTGTGTCATTCTTCGTGCACCTGTCAAAGAGGCAGCTGCGGACTCTCTTGCCTCCTCCGACCGGCCGCCCCGAACGTGGGATGCTTCCACCGTGGAGGAGGGGGAAAAAAAACTCAGCCCGGCCCGACTGGCTGCCTTCGAATCGCCTCGTCGAGAAACGTGGCTTCCCTCAGAGACACTGGCGGTCACTACACCCGTGGCCACACCCCTCCGACTTCCAGGTACGACAGTATAATCTCACTAAAACACTAGTAACACAATAAGCAGATAAGGGATTTTCCAGAATTATCCTAGTAAATGTGTCTAATAACATCCGAATCGCTCCCACTGCCCTGTCTTTTTTTTTCTTTTTCTAGTCCTTCACTCTCACTATCCTCATCCACGAATCTTTCATCCTCGCTCAAATTAATGGGGAAATCGTCGCTTTCTCGGTCCGAATCGCTCTCGCTGCTGGTGGCCATGATTGTAAACAATGTGAGGAGGTGAGGAGCTCCACAACCCGTGACGTCACGCGCACATCGTCTGCTACCTCCGGTACAGGCAAGGCTTTTTTATTAGCGACCGAAAGTTGCGAACTTTATCGTCAATGTTCTCTACTAAGTCCTTTCAGCAAAAATATGGCAATATCGCGAAAAAAATCAAGTATGACACATAGAATGGACCTGCTATCCCTGTTTAAATAAGAAAATCTCATTTCAGTAGGCCTTTAAAAACAATATTCAAACACTATCCTAAGCACCACCAATGACTGGATGAAAACAAAAAATCAAAAAATAAATACATATAAATCAGAGAGCTATTTATTCACCTTTCTCGCCACGCTCAGTGAAGTGAATTATATTTATACAGCGCTGTTCTCAAGTGACTCAAAGCGCTTTTTACATAGTGACACCCAATATCTAAGTTACATTTAAACCAGTGTGGGTGGCACTGGGAGCAGGTGGGTAAAGTGTCTTGCCCAAGGACACAACGGCAGTAACTAGGATGGCACAAGCGGGAATTGAACCTGCAACCCTCAACTTGCTGGCACAGCCACTCTACCAACCGAGCTATGCCGCCAGTCTGGCTTCATCGTTTGCTGCAAGCAACAGGTACGTTGGTATTTCTTGTTTCTTGGCGTCGAGTTCATGATTCCAGTGCTAAGTGGTTACTTTAGCTTCCCGTGTGTTGGGCACACTTGCCTTTTGTTTTTTTCCTGTTATTTTCTAAGTTGGTTGATTTGTGAGGAATAAATCATATACTATTTTCACGCTTTCGTCCGGAGTTGTCCGTTCTGCATTCCTGGGAGAACGACCCCGCAGAAGGATGAGATGTTGACACTCCGCAACCTTGTGGACAGCCTTCATAGAAGAGTTGGATCTGTAATAGCTGCAAATGGTGGACCCATGGGTTAGGATTAGGTTTAGGGTTAGGGGTTAGAGCAGGGGTAGGGAACCTATGGCTCTAGAACCAAATGTGGCTCTTTTGATGACTACATCTGGCTCTCAGATAATTATATTTATATAGCTCTTTTCTCTAGTGACTCAAAGCGCTTTACAAAGTGACACCCAATATCTAAGTTACATTCAAACCAGTGTGGGTGGCACTGGGGGAAGGTGTGTAAAGTGTCTTGCCCAAGGACACAACGGCAGTGACTAGAATGGCGGAAGCGGGAATCGAACCTGGAACCCTCAGGTTGCAAGCACGGCCACTCTCCTAACCGAGCTATGCCGAGTAACCGTGTAATACTCTTCCATATCAGTAGGTGGCAGTCGGTAGCTAATTGCTTTGTAGATGTGGGACACAGCGGGAGGCAGGGTGCAGGTAAAAAGGTGTCTAATGCTTAAACCAGGGGTAGGGAACCTATGGCTCTAGAGCCAGATGTGGCTCTTTTGATGACTACATATGGCTCTCTGATAATTATATTTATATAGCTCTTTTCTCTAGTTACTCAAAGCGCTTTACAAAGTGACACCCAATATCTAAGTTACATTTAAACCAGTGTGGGTGGCACTGGGGGAAGGTGTGTAAAGTGTCTTGCCCAAGGACACAACGGCAGTGACTAGAATGGCGGAAGCGGGAATCGAACCTGGAACCCTCAGGTTGCAAGCACGGCCACTCTCCTAACCGAGCTATGCCGAGTAACCGTGTAATACTCTTCCATATCAGTAGGTGGCAGTCGGTAACTAATTGCTTTGTAGATGTGGGACACAGCGGGAGGCAGAGTGCAGGTAAAAAAGTGTCTAATGCTTAAACCAGGGGTAGGGAACCTATGGCTCTAGAGCCAGATGTGGCTCTTTTGATGACTACATATGGCTCTCAGATAATTATATTTATATAGCTCTTTTCTCTAGTGACTCAAAGCGCTTTACAAAGTGACACCCAATATCTAAGTTACATTTAAACCAGTGTGGGTGGCACTGGGGGAAGGTGTGTAAAGTGTCTTGCCCAAGGACACAACAGCAGTGACTAGGATGGCGGAAGCGGGAATCGAACCTGGAACCCTCAGGTTGCTAGCACGGCCACTCTCCTAACCGAGATATGCCGAGTAACCGTGTAATACTCTTCCATATCAGTAGGTGGCAGTCGGTAGCTAATTGCTTTGTAGATGTGGGAAACAGCGGGAGGCAGAGTGCAGGTAAAAAAGTGTCTAATGCTTAAACCAGGGGTAGGGAACCTATGGCTCTAGAGCCACATGTGGCTCTTTTGATGACTACATATGGCTCTCTGATAATTATATTTATATAGCTCTTTTCTCTAGTTACTCAAAGCGCTTTACAAAGTGACACCCAATATCTAAGTTACATTTAAACCAGTGTGGGTGGCACTGGGGGAAGGTGTGTAAAGTGTCTTGCCCAAGGACACAACGGCAGTGACTAGAATGGCGGAAGCGGGAATCGAACCTGGAACCCTCAGGTTGCTAGCACGGCCACTCTCCTAACCGAGATATGCCGAGTAACCGTGTAATACTCTTCCATATCAGTAGGTGGCAGTCGGTAGCTAATTGCTTTGTAGATGTGGGAAACAGCGGGAGGCAGAGTGCAGGTAAAAAAGTGTCTAATGCTTAAACCAGGGGTAGGGAACCTATGGCTCTGGAGCCAGATGACTGCATCTGGCTCTCAGATAAATCTTAGCTGACTTTGCTTAACACGATAAGTAATGAATAATTCCGCTGGTAATCACAGTTTCAAAAATAACGTTCATATCATAAAACTTCTCATGCATTTTAATCCAACCATCCGTTTTCTACCGCACCTGTTCACGATGTCGCATTAATGGTAAGAAGTATTATATTTAACTTTTAGAATAACAATGTTGTTAAAAAGAATACGAGACTTATTATACCCTACAAATGTTGGTCATACTTAGAAATGCACGAATTTAGTTGTATTCAGTGTTGAAAAATGTTATATGACTCTTACGGAAATACTTTTTGAAATATTTCGCTTTCATGGCTCTCTCAGCCAAAAAGGTTCCCGACCCCTGGGTTAGAGGGTTAGGGTTACCCTGACCCTAACCATAGGGTACAATATGGTACCCTATGGTTAGGAATGGGATGGCACTTCAAGTTCATATGTGAGTCAAGGCAGGTGGCCAAATACTTTTGGCGATATAGTGTATGTCAGAAAATCATTCAAAAGTCCATTTTCCATAATAGGCAACCTTTGATTTTGAACCTGTGAGGAAAAACTCATCCAAGCATGTCTTTATTAACCCTACCGAAAAGCTAATACTTCCCAATGGCAAAGTATTTCTTAAATGTAAATGTCAGATCCCTCAAAGGATTGTGCCAAAGGCCTTCTGCCTTGCAGATCATTATCAGCCAGCACATTGTGAATTGTCACCCAAGACAGAAGCAGCAACCAGCGGGTAGTCACTGAATTGTTGATATCCTCACTTTTTTGCCTCAGTTTGAATGACACATGTGCAACGGTAGAGAGGTGGCTCCCTTTCCTTTGTCAGTGACCGTGGAGTTTATCGACCGCCCCTGCCGATGGATTTGGACGCGAGAAGCTCACAGATTCGGACCCGTCCGCAGACAAGAGCATCCGTGAGTACTCATCCACGCTCGGAACTGTAAACATTGCAAGATCAATTATTTAGACGAGACTCCATGAAGTTTTGAATAGAGTCAGAGAGTGAGAGCAAACAAAAGCACCCTCGTCTCGTCCCCATGGATTCCGGTTAATGTCATGGCTTGCTAATGCAAACACTATATTCTGAGTGACTGCACGAGGCATTACACGCGGGATTTGTGTGTTTTTCTATGTGTAGATCAGCAGGATTTACTAATCTTCAACATCTCATTGCAGCTTTCCAAGCTATATAAAAGCTCCTCGGACAAAACCGTCTCAATCTAGTCATCTTAAACCTCGCCTCCGAAATTCCCATTCAAGGATTACACCTGCGGCTGTCTGGGTCCTCAAAGGTCATTCGATGTACTTCAGCATATAGGACAAAAGTTAAATAGGATAGGATAGGTCTTTATTGTCATTGCACAAGTACAACAAAACTTTGTTTTCAGCACAAACCCGTTCAAGATTTGACAAACAAACAGTGTACGGGGTTACAGAACAGGAACGCTGATTGGTCGCCTAAAGGCGCCCCGTAAAAGATGGAGGAAAATGTAAAACGCTGGGGAAGGATGAGTAAAAAAAATACAATCCAGACTGGGCTCCTAAGGGGGCCCAACGTAGATCTCGAGATATCTAGCAACATAGGGAAGGGAGTGCGGGGTCATGGTGGCGGGCCGCAGCTCTCAGGTGCTGACCATCCTGTCATCACCCCGAAGGGATTTGCGTCGAGGGCGTTGGATTGGGAGGGGTGGGGTATGTACAGTGGGGCAAAAAGTATTTAGTCAGCCACCGATTGTGCAAGTTCTCCCACTTAAAACGATGACAGAGGTCTGTAATTTTCATCATAGATACTACAGATGCGCGGTTTGCGGTCTCATTCGCGGCGTCTGCAGATAAACCGCGGGTCGGGCGGGTGACATAACGAAAAAATTGATTTTAAATAGATTCGGGCGGGTGGCGTTTGAACCATTCGGAATTATTTTATATACATGGTTCAGAGATCGGTATCTCTTACCGTTCAAAGAGCCATTTTGGACCCATGTCACAAAGCGAAGAAGACATTAGTTGACGTAAGCATTCTCAAGTATGTCTGCTGGCAGTCACCCAGTTAGTAGGTATTAGGGCGTGCTATGAAGCCTTTGCCTTTGACGCCTTCTACAACATGTATGATCTGCTTGTCAGTCCAGCTACATGTTGTGTGTGGCTTCCACTGACCCACACACACGACTGCAAGGCATACTGGGTGATACAGAGTACACTAGTGGTTGTGATATAAACAATTTTAACACTCTTACTAATATGCGCCACGCTGTGAAGCCACACCAAACAAGAATGACAAACGCATTTCGGGAGAACATCCTCACAGTAACACAACATAAACACCACACTACAAAAAGCCAGAATCCTTTGCATCCATGACATTTCCTGACTATATTATACACCCCACTAGCAGAAAACCCCCCTTCCCCCGTGCGTCGGTAAGGTGGGCGGGGTTGATGGCGCGTGAGTGTAAAGTATATTCAGGATGTGTCATGGATGCAAAGGATTCAGAGTATTTGTTGTGTTACTGTGAGGATGTTCTCCTGAAATGTGTTTGTCATTCTTGTTTGGTGTGGCTTCACAGCGTGGCGCATATTACTAAGAGTGTTAAAATTGTTTATATAACAACCATTAGTGTACTCTGTGTCACCCAGTATGCCATTCAATCTTGTACGTGTATCTGCGGAAGCTGCACACAACATGTTGCTGGACTGGCAAATGGTTCGTACATGTTGTTGAAGGCGTCAATATAGCTTCACAGCATGCCCTTATTCCCGTTATCTGAATGATCACCATCGGCTATTCGCGACAACGTTGGCGGCTCCCATTGCCTTCTTTACTTTGTGACATGGGTCAAACTAGCTCTTTTAGTGGTAAAGGTCGCCGACTCCGGATATATAACAACGGGCGGGTGGCGGGCAGTTGTGGTTCTGATAAAATGTTGGTTCGGGTGGATGGAGGGTGGATGACGACTTTAGTGATGCGGTTGCGGATGTTATAATTGCCTATCCACGCATCTCTAAGAGGTACACTTCAACTGTGAGAGACAGAATATGAAAAAAAATCCAGGAATTCACATTGTAGGAATTTTAAAGAATTTATTTGTAAATTATGGTTTAAAATAAGTATTTGGTCAACCATTCAAAGCTCTCACTGAGGGAAGGAGGTTTTGGCTCAAAAGCTTATGATACATGGCCCCATTCATTATTTCCTTAACACGGATCAATCGTCCTGTCCCCTTAGCAGAAAAACAGCCCCAAAGCATGATGTTTCCACCCCCATGCTTCACAGTAGGTATGGTGTTCTTTGGATGCAACTCAGTATTCTTCTTCCTCCAAACACGGCGAGTTTAGTTGATACCAAAATGGATACATGGATGATACAGCAGAGGATTGGAATAATGTCATGTGTTCAGATGAAACCAATATAGAACTTTTTGGTATAAACTCAACTTGTCGTGTTTGGAGGAAGAAGAATACTGAGTTGCATCCCAAGAGCACCATACCTACTGTGACGCATGGGAGTGGAAACATCATGCTTTTGATCAGAAGGAGCTGTGCATGGACTTCATTTATAAGTAAAGGTAAGACCATATTAATGTTTTTTTTTTCTAATTAAATCTACTTTTCATGCTGGTATCCTTAGCTCACACTCGAATTTATAAGCGCAGGCCTAAATTTACCGCATGCCTTTGGTAAGCGCTGGAGTGAGAAGAGGTTTTAAAACAATTAGCGCATGCTTGCCTTTACCGCATGCCTTTGGTAAACGCCGGAGTGAAAAGAGGTTTTAAATTAATTAGCGCCCCGGCGGCAATTCAAAGGTCCCTTTTGATTTCCAGCTCTTACAGAGATAGAGACTAAACTGGGGTGAGCAGAAAACTCCACAAACATCCGGAAAATCCGTTTTTCAGTGAAGCACAGTCGTATGATGTTTTCTGATGGGATGCACACTGGTCGAGACAAATTTACACTGGATTTTTTTTTACATGTTTGAGAAACAAAAAGGTTATAAATATTAAAGAGGCTCCTGAATCCAGAAATTGTTCTATTTGCTGTGAACCACCCTTGGTGGAAAGTCTGTTAAATGTCTGCAAGATTGTTTTGCCTTTTGTGGCGGATAAAAATAGAATTTGTCCCCATTTAGTGTAAAAATCCTGATATTTTCTTTCCCCTCCAAGGTAAGACCGCCATGGGATGTGAGGCAAGTGGAGTGGTGGCTGCGGCTGATTTACGCCTTTTTTTATTATCCACAGCAAAATTGCTCCTATATGGAAATGGTCGTGATTGAAGGAAGTCATCTCTGCACGCATCAAAAGAGCATAAAAATAAGGTGGGAAAACCTGATAACAGATAATGTTAAAGGGTATTTTGTCCCGAAATACACCTTGCTCTTACTTAAACGCTCTTTTTTGAGATTTCAGGAAAAAAAAAAAAAAACCCGAGGCCCAAATTTCGCAGAAAAATGACTTTTTATTTCTCAAAACAATAGTTGAAAAATATTTGTCTCCTCAGTTCCCAAATGTTTACTGAGTGTTGTTAAAAGGAAAGGCCATGTAACAAAGTGGTAAAAATGCCAATGTGACAACTTTGCTGCAATCAAAATAAGTTAGTCAGTTCAAACATTAAATATCTTGTCTTTGCAGTCTATTCAATTGAATATAAGTTGAAAATGATTTGCAAATCATTGTATTCTCTTTCCAGGGTGTACCCCGCCTTCCGCCCGATTGTAGCTGAGATAGGCACCAGCGCCCCCTGGCAAACCCAAAGGGAATAAGCGGTAGAAAATGGATGGATGGATGTATTCTCTTTTTATTAACAAATTACACAATGTGCCAACTTCCCTGGTTTTGGGTTTTGTATATTTATTAAACGAAAGATCCTGCAGTGAAGTCAATGACTAAACATAGGTCAATTTTTATTTTATTAGTAAGTAAGCAAACAAAAGAGTGAAGTGAATTATATTTATATAGCGCTTTTTTCTCTAGTGACTCAAAGCGCCTTACATAGTGAAACCCAATAATTTTTACATTTAAACCAGTGTGGGTGGCACTGAGAGCAGGTGGGTAAGGTGTCTTGCCCAAGGACACAACGGCAGTGACTAGGATGGCGAAAGCGGGGATCGAACCTGCAACCCTCCAGTTGCTGGCACGGCCGCTCTACCAACCGAGCTATACTGCCCCAAAGGCCCCTAATTTAGTCTGCTGACATATGCAGTAACATATTGTGTCATTTTCCATTTTATTATTTTGTCAAAATTATTAAGGACAAGTGGTAGAAAATGTTATATTCATCTACTTGTTCATTTACCGTTAATATATGCTAATTTTGTCTTTTAACATGTTCTATCTACACTTCTGTTAAAATGTAATAATCACTTCTCCTTCTGTTGTTTGGATGCTTTACATTAGTTTTGGATGATACCACATATTTGGGTATCACTCCGATACCAAGTCGTTACAGGATCATTAGAGGTGTCAGATAATATCGGATAGCCAATATTATCGGCCGATAAATGCTTTAAAACGTAATATCGGATATTATCGGAATCATGACTTTTTAAAACGCCGCTATACGGAGTGGTACCCAGACGTAGGGAGAAGTACGGAGCGCCAATAAACCTTAAAGGTACTGCCTTCGGGTGCCGGCCCAATCACATAATATCTACAGCTTTTCACACACACACAAATAAATGCAAGTCATACTTGGTCAACAGCCATACAGGTCACACTGAGGGTGGCCGTATGAACAACTTTAACACTGTTACAAATATGCGCCACACTGTGAACCCGCACCAAACAAGAATGACAAACACATTTCGGGAGAACATCTGCACCGTAACACAACATAAACGCAAACAGAAAAAAATACCCAGAACCCCTTAGAGCAATAACTCTTACGGGACACTACAATATACACCCCCCCCCCTAACCTCCAAACTCTGCCCACCAACCCCGACCACCTCAATTCCATCTCCCAAAT
This sequence comes from Nerophis ophidion, assembly GCF_033978795.1. NCBI lineage: Eukaryota > Metazoa > Chordata > Actinopteri > Syngnathiformes > Syngnathidae > Nerophis > Nerophis ophidion. The sequence continues at coordinate 14,328,661 of NC_084633.1, read as the reverse complement.
TCGAAGGTCTCAAGGTTGGCAAGTATGATTATCCAAGGAGTGTTACCTCAACCGATAGTTTAGTGCGGCTGAAATGGGGCTTAGGCTAAATAATTACTCGTTTAAGGGGTTAGTGTTAGTGGGGCGGCATAGCTCGGTTGGTAGAGTGGCCGTGCCAGCAACTTGAGGGTTGTAGTTTCGATTCCCGCTTCCGCCATCCTGGTCACTGCCGTTGTGTCCTTGGGCAAGGCACTTTACCCACCTGCTACCAGTGCCACCCACACTGGTTTAAATGTAACTTAGACATTGGGTTTCGCTATGTAAAGCGCTCTGAGTCACTAGAGAGAAGCGCTATATAAATATAGTTCACTTCACTTCACACTTCACTTAATGTAGACATAGTACATGAACGGGGCTGACACAGTGGTGTGCGGCTTATTTGTTTCCCACAAAAAAAAAAAAACTGGTGGACAAGATGCCACTTTAGGAAAGGTATGTTATTTTCATATCATAACACAACATAGGCCCAACAGAAAAAAATACCCAGAACCCCTTGCAGCACTAACTCTTCTAGGACACCACAATATACACCCCAGCAACCCCCTACCGTCTCCCCCCCAACCCCGCCCACCTCAACCTCCTCATGCTCTCTCAGGGAGAGCATGTTCCAAATTCCAAGCTGCTGTTTTAAAGCATGTTAAAAAAAATAATGCACTTCGTGGCTTCAATGGGGCGGCATTGCTCGGTTGGTAGAGTGGCTGTGCCAGCAACTTGAGGGTTGCAGGTTCGATTCCCACTTCTGCCATCCTAGTCACTGCCGTTGTGTCCTTGGGCAAGGCACTTTACCCACCTGCTCCCAGTGCCACCCACGCTGGTTTAAATGTAACTTAGATATTGGGTTTCACTAAGTAAAGCGCTCTGAGTCACTAGAGAAAAGCGCTATATAAATATAATTGGCATTTTTTTTCCCATAACTTGAGTTGATTTATTTTGGAAAAACCTTGCTATATTGTTTAATGCATCCAGCGGGGCATCACAACAAAATGAGGCATAATAATGTGTTGGTTCCACGACTGTATATATCGGTATCGGTTGATATCGGAATCTGAAATTAAGATTTGGACATATTATTGGAATATCGTTATGAACGGCTTCCTGCCGCCATCGTGTGGGTTGCATGGCTCATTAACGAAGGACATCGCTTCGCACAGGTTTGACTCTTTATTCTTCTCTGCTCGCGCCGGTCTCCTTTTCAGTCGCCCGTCTTCCTGTGCTGGTCTTTGTCGCTCCGTGGCTCTCAGTGGTTCTCGTTCCTCTTGTTGCTCGTCTGGTCTTTCATATGATTGTTCGTCTTTCTCCTTCTCCTTCTGCCCCGATTGCTCCTCCTTCTCCCCTTTTATACAGCAGGAGGAGATGCACAGATTGAGAGCAGGTGTGTGAATTACGCACCTGGTTCTGATTGCTGCAGCGGCACACCGGGCGCGCCCCGCCTCTCCGTTCCGCTGCATACTCCGCCTCCTGGCCGCCATCTTGGGTAGGACCATGATTTGTCCTATCCCGCTGTCGGCCCATCGGCTCCGCCTCTCCACAATCGTTTATCCGCAAAAAAGGCATTATCAGACATCTCTAAGGATGATACTTTGGAGTGCTGTTGATGAAGAGTGGAGCGTGGCTGCACTGGTGCCTCCTGAAGTTGACGATAATCTCCTCGGTCTTGTCGACGTTCAGGACCAAGGTCGTTGGTTCTGCACCAGTCAACCAGATGTTTCACCTCCTCCCTGTAGTCCATTTCTGGACCCCCTCTCCAGGACCCAGGTTTAGACTGAATTGTTGTTTTTTCTCGGCAGTCCAACAGCGAGGCAGGGCACGCCGGAGCCTGGCCCAAAATGGCGGCGAGGAGGCAGCTCAAAATGGGGTAGTGTTGTACTATTGTTGTTGTTGTTTTTTTTTGTTATTGTTGTGTTTGCTGTTGTTGTTTTTGTTTCTCTGTCTAATCCCCCTCGTATCCCCACAAATTCCCCCTCTGTCTTCCTTTTTTTCTCTTTCTATCCCCTCCTGCTCCGGCCCGGCTGCACCAAATGATAATATAAAACCATTTAATAAAGTCAAATTCAAATTAGGCAACAAGAGAAGTGTCCTACACTTCTCTTTTGCAAAGTAAATCCGAACAGCCGATATGGGCATCTACATCAACTATATGATTTGCCTGAGAAGCTGGACAGGACAAAAAAAAAAAAAAAAAGATGGCGGGGAGGAGGCGTGGCCTGCAGTACGACAACGAGGCAGGGCACGCCAGAGCCCGGCCCAAGATGGCGGCGAGGAGGCGTGGCCGACAGTCTGACAGTGAGGCAGGGCACGCCAGAGCCCGGCCCAAGATGGCGGCGAGAAGGCGTGAAATGCGAGCAAGCAGCGAGGCGGGGCGCGCCGGAATCAACCCCGCAAATATAATCAGGTGCGTGGGTCGCCCAACTGGCCACAATTTAAATTTCCTCTCTCACTGTATAAAAGAGCAGCGGCCGTAAACGCCGGGAGAAAAGTGTCAGGCTTGTCCCTGACAGTTTGGCCATGTTTTAGTTTTTCCTCTGCGTTTGTCTTTGTTATTTTATCCGTTTCATGTTTGTCTCCCTGAGTGCTGTGTCTCCCCAGCTGTGGCTGATTGGCACCTGGCCACACCTGGTGTCAATCAGCCAGTTACTATTTAAAGCTGCATTCCCCTCCAGTCAGTGCTGGATTATTGTCACCACTACCTGTCAATGTCATTAATACTTATACCGGCGGTATAGCTCGGTTGGTAGAGTGGCCGTGCCAGCAACTTGAGGGTTGCAGGTTCGATTCCCGCTTCCGCCATCCTAGTCACTGCCGTTGTGTCCTTGGGCAAGACACTTTACCCACGTGCTCCCAGTGCCACCCACACTGGTTTAAATGTAACTTAGATATTGGGTTTCACTATGTAAAGGGCTTTGAGTCTCTAGAGAAAAGGGCTATATAAAAATAAAAGATATATAAAAATACATATATATAGCTGTGTCTATGTCTGTTCACTCTGTTCAAGTCATAGTTCCTGTGTTCCACAGTAAGTGTTTTTGTTTCTAGTCCACAGTTAGCATTTGTGCTAGTTTTTGTTCATAGCCAAGTTTTTTTCTCCATCTTGTGTTTGTACCCCTTTTTTGGTTTTTGTTTTAGTGTTAAATTAAATCATGTTTACCTGCACGATGCCTGCCGCCTTCTCTGCATCTTGGGGTTCGTCACCAACTCAATGTGACAAAGAGATGGCAAGGCTGAAAAGCAACCCGCAGAGAAATAAAATAAAGTTCTAACCTACACCACAATGTCCTTCCTTGGTGGTCCTGAGAACCCGCACGACGACGATGCGAGACCGTCACACTGAGGAAATCAGCAAAGAGTGTTATCAAAGTATTTATTACCAGGCGGTGCCTTTACATAGTGGGTGCGGATACATTCATTGGAAGGGAGAAAGGCCTAAAAATGACTTGAGGCGCCAACCTGGAAAAATGTGTTGTAAAAAGAACAAAAGACAACTTTTTTATTTCATGCAACCGTCACACCCTTTCATCGCCTCCGCCTTGTTCCTTCCTACCTCTTCAGTGGCATTCCTGTTGCCTCGCCGGCTGCCTGTGTTCCGTGCTCATGAATCACGTTGCTTTTAGCGAATGTCTTCTGGCGAGGTGTGGAGACGACGCGTCGTGCGCCGCTGTCAGTCAAGAAGATTACAGCTCCTCGCCGTCGTTACTGCGCAACCCTCCAAAAATAAGTCGACGGCGCCGCAGTTTGTCGGCCAGATGCGTCTAAAGATACTCCCACCCCCCCCCCCACCCTCCCATCTGAATCAATCCCGGCAGGTGAATTTGACGACGATCCCAATTTGACGGAACAAAACTGCTATCAACAAAGTCCCGTGCTCTTTGTAAGCCCACCAGACACGGATCCGATCCCAAAAGGGAGATGGTAATCAAAGAGACACCTGTTATGCAAAGCTTTAATCCTGTTTTTTATTTGATGTGTCGCTTTTCTGTTGAACTGTCAACGCTCCCACCGGGATGTCAGCGGAGGCCTCAGTGGGAGGTTTTTAAAGTTGAAACCAAAGAGGATGGCTGTTAATTGCTGAACATTTGAGGCGTACATTCCTCGCTTTGGTGACTAATAAGCGTCCTTACTGTACCATGCCGGTGTAAAAACTGTACATCCGCAGTGTTGTTTGCTTTTTGACGGCCGGTGGCATACAGTATTCTCAAAGTAAAAATCAGATCTGGGCCACGATGAAAACAAAAATATAAGACTCCACGAAAAAAAAAAAAAAAGTTGTAAAGGAGTGGTACAGTAGAAGCATTTAAGTCTCACCTTAAAACTCATCTGTATACTCTAGCCTTTAAATAGACCTCCTTTTTAGACCAGTTGATCTGCCGCTTCTTTTCTTTCTCCTATGTCCCCCCCACCCTTGTGGAGGGGGTCCGGTCCGATGACCATGGATGAAGTACTGGCTGTCCAGAGTCGAGACCCAGGATGGACCGCTCGTCGGGACCCAGGATGGACCGCTCGCCTGTATCGGTTGGGGACATCTCTACACTGCTGATCCGCCTCCGCTTGAGATGGTCTCCTGTGGACGGGACTCTCGCTGCTGTCTTGGATCCGCTTTGGACTGAACTCTCGCGGCTGTGTTGGAGCCACTATGGATTGAACTTTCGCAGCATCATGTTAGACCTGCTCGACATCCATTGCTTTCGGTCCCCTAGAAGGGGGGGGTTTGCCCACATCTGAGGTCCTCTCCAAGGTCCCACTGGATGTGAATTCTCCCTGCCCACTGGGCGTGAGTTTTCCTTGCCCTTTTGTGGGTTCTTCCGAGGATGTTGTAGTCGTAATGATTTGTGCAGTCCTTTGAGACATTTGTGATTTGGGGCTATATAAATAAACATTGATTGATTGATTGATACTTTTGTTTTGTTACGCCTCACTAACTTTATAATTCGGTGTTAATATTTTCTGTGCAGTTTGCGATTATTGCGATATTTATTTTACTACTGTGTTGCACCACCTCAGACAAAAACCTGGCTCACCAAGCACCACCATAATGATCAATGTTAAAATACAGTAGCATAGTAAACCTAAGTAATCAGTAAAAACTAGGCAGCGGTTTTATTTAACAAGTATAATAAATATATTTGGCCACCGTTACATTACACACAGTTTCAACAGCAACACTGTGTTTGAATTAGTGTTGATACTAATATTTTGGTACTTGTACCAAATTTATTTCAGTACTTTTCTAAATAAGGGGACCACAACAAATTGCATTATTGGCTTTATTTTAACAAACAATTTTAGGGTACAAAGAACACAGGTTTCTTATTGCAAGTTTGTCATTAAATAAAATAGTGAACATACTAGACAACTTGTCTTTTATAAGTAAGTAAACAAACAAAGACTCCTAATTTAGCTGCTGACATATGCAGTAACATATTGTGTCATTTTCCATTCTGTAATTTTGTCAACATTATTAAGGACACGTGGTAGAACATGAATTATTGATCTACTTGTTCATTTACTGTTACTATCTGCTTACTTTCTCTTTTGACATGATACGTATACATCTCTGTTAAAATGTAATAATCACTTATTCTTCTGTTGTTTGGATGTTTTACATTCGTTTTGAATTATACCACAAATGTGGGTATCAATCCAATACCAAGTCGTTACAGTATCATACATTGGTCATATTCAAAGTCCTCATGTGTCCAGGGACATCTTTCCTAAGTTTATAAACATAATATAAATTTTAAGAAATGAAGAAGATGGTGTGATGCCAAAAAAAGATTGACATAATCTTAGTATCGACTAGATACGCTCCTGTACTTGGTATCATTACAGTGGATGTTAGGTGTAGAGCCACCAATGGCGTTTGTGTACATTGTGATGCCAGTGAGCTACGGCGTGTAGACAGCTATTCCTCTTCCTGCAGGGATGATACTTGTAGGAAACTTACTTTATTTGTCGCCAAAGCTCATGACCGTAGGTGAGGATGGGAACGTAGATTCGGGTAAATCGAGTGTTCTTCACCACAATGGATCGATACATCGTCCGCATTACTGAATACGCCGCAATCTCCCTTTCAATCTCACGATCCACTCTTCCCTCACCCGTGAACAAGACTCCGAGGTACTTAAACTCCGCCACTTGGGGCAAGATCTCCTCTCCAACCCGGAGATGGCACTCCATCCTTTTCTGGGCGAGAACCATGACCTCTGACTTGGAGGTGCTGATTCTCATCATAGACTCTTAACACTTGGCCTCGAACCGATCCAGTGAGAGCTGAAGATCCTGACCGGATGAGGCCATCAGGACCACATCATCTGCATGAAGCAGAGACCTAATTCTGCAGCCACCAAACCAGATCCCCTCAACACCCTGACCGTGCCTAGAAATTCTGTCCATAAAGGTTATGAACAGAATCGGTGACAAAGGGCAGCTTTGGCGTAGTCCAACCCTTACTGGAAACGGGTCCGACTTACTGACACGTTTCCAGTGCGGACCAAGCTCTGACACTGATCATACTGGGAGCATTTCCACTAATTAATCCTGTGATAACTCAACGAACCATACAAACTGAGGTAGGAACTGTTCAGTTGATTTACCCTCTGTCTTGTAGGCTTCACTGTGTATTGATAGAACAATACAAGCTGATTTCTGAACAATGGATGGATGATAGATTGAGTGCAGACATTGTTAAGATTTTATCAAACTGATACCAATATCGGAAATTCCTTATTGATACCAGTATTCGGTCATGATCTCTTGCCCGGGTCATGTCTGGACTAATTTTTTTTGTAGCTTCTTTCCTATGTTTTAGTCCTTTCCGTTCTTTACCCTCTTTCCTTCTGTATATGTTTCGTTTTCATGGACACTAATTCTCCACACCTTCCATTCTCCAGGGAAGAACAGTGCGGCGTGGATGGATGAGTGGTACTGGAAGCTGTTGCTTGAGCTGGAAATGGAGGATCAGCTTTGTGTGGTGACGCTCGCTTGTGTCAAACTCTTTCAAGCTTCGAAACCCGCTCCAGCCAAGCTCGCTTCAGATGAAAAGTCTGTCCAGGCCGAGCTTGCTCCAGCTTTGATGCCCGCTCTGCCACTATCCTCTCTGGTGGGCCTGGAGACGTCACCAGGTACTCCAGTGGGTCTGCAGAAACCACCAGCTACTCCAGTGGGTCTGCAGAAACCACCAGCTACTCCAGTGGGTCTGCAGACACCACCAGCTACTCCAGTGGGTCTGCAGACAGCACCAGCTACTCCGGTGGGTCTGCAGACACCACCAGCTACTCCAGTGGGTCTGCAGACACCACCAGCTACTCCGGTGGGTCTGCAGACACCACCAGCTACTCCGGTGGGTCTGCAGACACCACCAGCTACTCCAGTGGGTCTGCAGACACCACCAGCTACTCCGGTGGGTCTGCAGACACCACCAGCTACTCCGGTGGGTCTGCAGACACCACCAGCTACTCCAGTGGGTCTGCAGACACCACCAGCTACTCCGGTGGGTCTGCAGACACCACCAGCTACTCCAGTGGGTCTGCAGACACCACCAGCTACTCCGGTGGGTCTGCAGACACCACCGGGTACTCCAGTGGGTCTGCAGACACCACCGGCTACTCCAGTGGGTCTGCAGACACCACCAGCTACTCCAGTGGGTCTGCAGACACCACCGGCTACTCCAGTGGGTCTGCAGACACCACCAGCTACTCCAGTGGGTCTGCAGACACCACCAGCTACTCCGGTGGGTCTGCAGACACCACCAGATACTCCAGTGGGTCTGCAGACACCACCAGCTACTCCGGTGGGTCTGCAGACACCACCAGCTACTCCAGTGGGCCCGCAGACGCCACCACTCCAGACGGTGTATAATGCTGTGTATTGATAGAAAAATACAAGCTGTGCAATGCATGAACAATTTCAACAAACCAAAAGGTATGAACTCAAGAGGCTGACACAAGTGCATCAATATCAGGTGTCACATCTTTCCTGGCAGACTATTTTAAGGTTTTCATCCAAGTGGGTTTCCGTGAGCCTTGTTGAGAAAACCTGCTCACAAAGATGAGTGGTTTCCCATTCACTTCCGTGAATAAATACAAGGACGATCATTCTTTCTTGGAACACTCTGCACTGTGCTACTTTTCTTCTTTTTTGACAAGGAACATTTGTAGAAATGAGGATGCCAAATCACGATGTGTTAAAAGCAGGAGACATTAAATGTTGTTTCGAGGGGGAGGAGCTTCAGCCCTGCTTTACTGTGTACCCCTTGCTTGCTCGGTCCGGATGAACCATTTACCTGCCGGACAAAAAAGTGCTATTACGACATCCAGTTGACATATTGAGAACACTTCTTTCATTTCACAAGGGCAGCTTTTTTTTCCACTTAGCAAACCGAGCCTATTTTTCATTGGTAGTTGCACAGTTGCACTACAATAGTAGATGATGTGTGTGCTTGCGAGCGAGACGGACGTATGTACTGCTAAAGATGCACATTTTACAGTCACTTATGATGTTGTACAATCTTTAACTTACCGCAACATGTTTTCTCTTGTTGGAAGTCGGAATCTCCTAGGCTGAACATGTTATAAATGTTATTTTGGCAAATTTGCGTTGTAATCTATTGACATTGCCTCGTCTGACTTCATGTCACTTCTTCCACTAAAACTATTTGATGACACGAGGATAGGACTGGTCAATACAGCAGGAAACTCTATTGTTGTAGAAGCATTTAAGTTTCATCATAAAACTCATTTTTATACTCTGGCCTTTAAATAGACCTCCCTTTTGGACCAGTTGATCTGCCGCTTCTTTTCTTTTTCTCCTCTGTCCCCCTCTCCCTTGTGGAGGGGGTCCGGTCCGATGACCATGGATGAAGTACTGGCTGTCCAGAGTCGGGACCCAGGATGGACCGCTCGCCTGTGTATCGGTTGGGGACATCTCTACGCTGCTGATCCGACTCCGCTTGGGATGGTTTCCTGTGGACGGGACTCTCGCTGCTGTCTTGGATCCGCTTTGAACTGAACTCTCGCGACTGTGTTGGAGCCACTATGGATTGAACTTTCACAGTATCATGTTAGACCCGCTCGACATCCATTGCTTTCGGTCCCCTAGAGGGGGGGGCGGGGGATGTTGCCCACATTTCAATCAATCAATCAATCAATCAATCAATCAATGTTTACTTATATAGCCCTAAATCACCAGTGTCTCAAAGGGCTGCACAAACCCCTACGACATCCTCGGTAGGCCCACATAAGGGCAAGGAGAACTCACACCCAGTGGGACATCGGTGACAATGATGACTATGAGAACCTTGGATGGAGGAAAGCAATGGATGTCGAGCGGGTCCAACATGATACTGTGAAAGTTCAATCCATAATGGATCCAACACAGTCGCAAGAGTCCAGTCCAAAGCGGATCCAACACAGCAGCGAGAGTCCCGTTCACAGCGGAGCCAGCAGGAAAACATCCCAAGCGGAGGCGGATCAGCAGCGCAGAGATGTCCCCAGCCGATACACAGGCGAGCAGTACATGGCCACCGGATCGGACCGGACCCCCTCCACAAGGGAGAGTGGGACATAGGAGAAAAAGAAAAGAAACGGCAGATCAACTGGTCTAAAAAGGGAGTCTATTTAAAGGCTAGAGTATACAAATGAGTTTTAAAGTGAGACTTAAATGCTTCTACTGAGGTGGCATCTCGAACTTTTACCGGGAGGGCATTCCAGAGTACTGGAGCCCGAAATGAAAACGCTCTATAGCCCGCAGACTTTTTTTGGGCTTTGGGAATCACTAATAAGCCGGAGTCCTTTGAACGCAGATTTCTTGCCGGGACATATGGTACAATACAATCGGCAAGATAGGATGGAGCTAGACCGTGTAGTATTTTATACGTAAGTAGTAAAACCTTAAAGTCACATCTTATTTGAGGTCCTCTCCAAGGTTCTCATAGTCATCATTGTCACTGGCGTCCCACTGGGTGTGAGTTCTCCTTGCCCTTATGTGGGTTCTTCCGAGGATGTCGTAGTCGTAGTGGTTTTTACAGTCCTTTGAAACATTTGTGATTCAGGGCTGTAAAAATAAACATTGATTGATTGTTTGATATCAATCCATGTCGACAATTGATAATTTTTAGGAGCTATGGAAAATAAGGAGGAGCTGAGCTGGAAGGCAAAGCTCTCAATTTACCTGTCGATCTATGATCCCATCCTCACCTATGGTCATGAGCTTTGGGTTATGACCAAAACTACAAGATCACGGGTACAAGCGGTCGAAATGAGTTTCCTCCGCCGTGTGGCGGGGCTCTCCCTTAGAGATAGGGTGAGAAGCTCTGCCATCCGGGAGGAACTCAAAGTAAAGCCGCTGCTCCTTCACATTGAGAGGAGCCAGATGAGGTGGTTCGGGCATCTGGTCAGGATGCCACCCCGAACGCCTCCCTAGGGAGGTGTTTAGGGCACGTCCAACCGGTAGGAGGCCACGGGGAAGACCCAGGACACGTTGGGAAGACTATGTCTCCCGGCTGGCCTGGGAACGCCTCGGGATCCCCCGGGAAGAGCTAGACGAAGTGGCTGGGGAGAGGGAAGTCTGGGTTTCCCTGCTTAGGCTGTTGCCCCCGCGACCCGACCTCGGATAAGAGGAAGATGATGGATGGCATTCTTTACCCTCTTTTATTTTGTATATGTTTGGTTGCCATGGACACTAATACTCCACACCTGCCATTCTCCAGAGAAGTACAGTGCGGCGTGGATGGATGGGTTGTACCGGAAGGTGTAGCTTGAGCTGGAAATGGAGGATCAGCTTTGTATGGTGACGCTCGCTTTAGCCAAACTCACTCCAGCTTCGAAACCCGCTCCAGCCAAGCTCGTTTCAGCTGGAAAGTCTGTCCAGGCCAATCTTGCTCCAGCTTTGCTGCCCGCTCTGCCACCATCTTCTCTCGTGGGCCTGCAGACGTCACCAGGTACTCCAGTGGGCCTGCAGACGCCACCACTCCAGAAGCCTGCTGCTCCAGCTCTGCAGACGTCAAAAGCCACTCCAGTGGGTCTGCTGACGAAGCCCTCGTCTCCAGTGGGTCTCCCGACACCAGCATCCTCCTCATCTCCAGTGGGTAATCCGCCCTTGTCATCAGCTCTGCAGTCAGCTCCAGTCTCACCTTCAGCTCTGCGTTAACAATACCACCTGCTTGCCTGCAGCAGAGGTACCTGCCTGGCACCCACACGCCCCCCTCTTTGTCAGCCAATGGTTTGGGTGTTCCATGGACGCTCTCTGCGCCACTGGCAGCAACGCCCAGCACTTGGGCATGGACCTTGCTCAGGTCAGCCTCATTGACCACAAAGGTGTTTTTTTCATGGACGCCATCCGCGCCATCAGCAGCAGGGCCCAGGACCCGGGCGTGGATCCTTACGGCTGTTGGTGCGCCACTGCCACTCACCCCTGACTCCTCGCGAGCCATGGATGTGGCCGTTCTGTGGACACCCGGTTCGCCAGCTGCAACGGCGTTTAACCCTCCAACCTCCAGCCTCCTGTAACTTTGGACTTGTTTTTTTTTCTTTTTCCTGGGGATGTCTGGTGTCCGTCCCTTAAGAGGGGGGTACTGTCATGATCCGTTGCTCGAGTCATGTCTTGATTTATGTGTAGCAGCTTTTTTCCTATGTTTTAGTCTGTTTCCGTTCTCTACCTTCTTCCCTTTCCTTTTTTTTTTTTGGTTGCCATCGACACCATTTCTCCACACATGCCCTTGCTTAGTAATTAATGTCCCCACCAGCTGTTTTGCCTAATCAGTCCCCTTGACCCAGCCACAAGACGCTGGATCAAAGTACGATTTATGCGACAGGTACGTTGTTTATTTTCACAACTCCAACCTAAAACAAAGTTTTGCTTGTGGCTTCCCTAAGCATGTTTTTTGACAAATCTATGGAATAAAGGAATCTTACCTGCACACTGCTCTAGGGGCTTCCTGCCCCTCGCCACATCGTAAAGAACACCACTATCGCAGCAATGCGACCCGGACGTAACAGTATTCATTGGTCCTTTTATTAGTACTACTTTGTATGTAATTTGTGTAAACAAAGATGTGATTTTTTTTTTTTATGAGCCCTTTTTTAGCACAGGAGGTTGTGCAACAGCAATATCAGATATATTTCTTGTTTCGACTTGCTATTTGTCCGAGTGCTGCCTCTATCACCTCTCCCTGATTGCTAACTAGTGCACATACTGTATGTTCCTGTTTGCCAATCAGGCCACACATGTTCCTGGTTGACAATAAGGATGCTATTATTGCTATGCTATTATCCTTTTTTTTACCTGCATTCTGGTTATTATTTCTGCATCTTGGGGTCACGTTGCAAGCAATGCAGTCAGCACATGACAAGAACGCTATCTTACCTATGGCAGGTTGCTAATGGCGACTAGCTGGTTAGCGGCTCGAGGCTAAGCTGAAACAGTCTTGACTCCTACGGTATTTTCAACGTATAAATTCCTGGCAGTGAAATAATCCTACATGTATTGACGTGCTAGCCAGTTTGTAGTAACACTTGTAATTGTAAAAGTAATTATATTAGGTATATAAGTGCTATATAGGTTTGGCTGCCTCTTTTTTAGTGCGTTATTTTTTTCAAGTTGTGAAAGTGCACACATCCTGGTAAAGGTGCAACATGCAGAGTCTAAAAGGCCACAAATGGAGTGGGGTGAGAGAGGGTAGGCTGATATTGAATTTTATGTTTGTCGGTCAGAGGCCTCACCATCTTATCCTGCAACCCAGTCGCCTACTCCCACTCAATTTCCATCCGGCTGCGTGGAAATTGCGGCGAAATACAAGATGTGAAAAGATGGAGGAGACAGTCGGCGATACTAGAAAGAACACGGTAGGTGGCAAGAGATGCATATGCAAAGATAGGGCAGAAGTAGGGTGATGGAAGGTGGACGAGTTGCGTTTCCAGGTCACAGCGGCAACTTTTTTTATTTTTTTATTTAAGTTTTTTTTTTTTAGGATTTTACATTTTTACAACACATATATATTGAAATGTCGATAATGCGAATGCACACAAAACACCACAAAAAACAGTGGGAAGGAGACAACATGAAGACACATTTCAATAAGACTTAACAATTAGTGGAGAAAAAAAAGAAAAAATTATATATATACATGTACATTTATATATATATATATATATATATATATATATATATATATATATATATATATATATATATAAATGTATATATATATAAATTTTAACCTATTTAAAACACGTCATCAAAATTTTAAAATTAATCTTAATCAGGAAAAATTACTAATGATGTTCCATAAATTATAATTTTTTTTTTTCCAAAAGATTCAAAATTAGCTAGTTTTTCTATTCATTTTTTTCAGTGGAATTTGGAATTTTAAAGAGTCGAAATTGAAGATAAAAAATGTTTCAAAATTTTATTTTCATTTTTTTCATGTTTTCTCTTCTTTTAAACCGTTCACTTAAGTGTTTTTTTCCATCATTTATTCTCTACAAAAAAACTTTCGTAAAAGGAAAAAAAAAGTACGATGGAATGACAGACATATATACCCATTTATATATATATATATATATATATATATATATATATATATATATATATATATATATATATATATATATATATATATATACATATATCCATCCATCCATTTTCTACCGTTTATTCCCTTTTGGGGTCGCGGGGGGCGCTGGCGCCTATCTCAGCTACAATCGGGCGGAAGGCGGGGTACACCCTGGACAAGTCGCCACCTCATCGCAGGGCCAACACAGATAGACAGACAACATTCACACTCACATTCACACACTAGGGCCAATTTAGTGTTGCCAATCAACCTATCCCCAGGTGCATGTCTTTGGATATATATATATATATATATATATATATATATATATATATATATAGTGTGAGGACTGGTTGGCATAGTAATGCCGGGTTTGTCCCTCCGTGGATGCGTCGACAAGTACACAGCAATGGTAAGTTTAAATGATTTATTAAACTTAACAAAAACAGGCTACGAACAAAAAGGCTGGAGCTAACAGACAAAATAAACCAAGGGCGCTAGCATAAAAGCTAGGAATAGAAAACAGAAAAATTAAGACTGGCACGAAGGCACACAAAAAGGAAAAACAATTCATCAGCGTGAGAGCTGGAATAAAACAAAGTCGATACTTGTTGCTCAATGGCAAATTTATGGACCCAGACTGAACAAAGAAAAGAGGAAAGCTTATGTAGGGAGAAATCAAGGAGAACCAGGTGTGTGTAGAAAACGAGGAGCAGGTGAAATCAATGTGTAACCATAGTAACAGACTAAACAGGAAGTAAGTGGGTCAGAAGAGAATGAAACAACGATGGTAAAATAAACATGTGAAGATCTGAGTCACAGATCACAACAATATAGATTTATTTATCAAAGGTAAATTGAGCAAATTGGCTATTTCGGGCAATTTATTCAAGTGTGTATCAAACTGGTAGCCCTTCGCATTAATCAGTACCCAAGAAGTAGCTCTTTGTTTCCCTGACGTAGAGAAACATGTTTGCTTGACCGCTCCGTGTTAAAAGTTTCACAACAAACAAAGAAACACCGGCTGTGTTTCGGTTGCTAAAGGCAGCTGCATTCCACCGCTTTCCACCAACGGCATTCTTCTTTGACGTCTCCATTATTAATTGAACAAATCGCAAAAGATTCAGCAACACAGGTCGTCCAAAATACCGTGTAATTATGCGATGAAAAGAGACGACTTTTAGCCGTGTGTGGTGCTGGGCTGAAATGTCCGCTCCAACCAATAACGTCATCATTCCGCGACGTTTTCAACAGGACACCTCGCGGGGAAATTTAAAACTGTGATTTAGTAAACTAAAAAGGCCGTATTGGCATGTGTTGCAATGTTAATATTTCATCATTGATGAAATATTCCCTCTCGATTACTGTAACGCATTATTTTCGGGTCTCCCCATGTCTAGCATTAAAAGATTACAGTTGGTACAAAATGCGGCTGCTAGACTTTTGACAAGAACAAGAAAGTTTGATCACATTACGCCTGTACTGGCTCACCTGCACTGGCTTCCTGTGCACTTAAGATGTGACTTTAAGGTTTTACTACTTACGTATAAAATACTACACGGTCTAGCTCCAGCCTATCTTGCCGATTGTATTGTACCGTATCTCCCGGCAAGAAATTTACGTTCAAAAGACTCCGGCTTATTAGTGATTCCTAGAGCCCAAAAAAAGTCTGCGGGCTATAGAGCGTTTTCCGTTCGGGCTCCAGTACTCTGAATGCCCTCCCGGTAACAGTTCGAGATGCTACCTCAGTAGAAGCATTTAAGTCTCACCTTAAAACTCATCTGTATGCTCTAGCCTTTAAATAGACCTACCTTTTTAGACAAGTTGATCTGCCGCTTCTTTTCTTTCTCCTATGTCCCCCCCCCCCCCCCCTTGTGGAGGGGGTCCGGTCCGATGACCATGGATGAAGTACTGGCTGTCCAGAGTCGAGACCCAGGATGGACCGCTATTCGGGACCCAGGATGGACCGCTCGCCTGTATCGGTTGGGGACATCTCTACGCTGCTGATCCGTCTCCGCTTGAGATGGTTTCCTGTGGACGGGACTCTCGCTGCTGTCTTGGATCCGCTTGAACTGAACTCTCGCGGCTGTGTTGGAGCCACTATGGATTGAACTTTCACAGTATCATGTTAGACCCGCTCGACATCCATTGCTTTCGGTCCCCTAGAGGGGGGGGTTGCCCACATCTGAGGTCCTCTCCAAGGTTCTTCATAGTCAGCATTGTCACTGGCGTCCCACTGGATGTGAATTCTCCCTGCCCACTGGGTGTGAGTTTTCCTTGCCCTTTTGTGGGTTCTTCCGAGGATGTTGTAGTCGTAATGATTTGTGCAGTCCTTTGAGACATTTGTGATTTGGGGCTATGTAAATAAACATTGATTGATCGATTGATATAAACTATCAGACTAAGTGGTCGGTAGTAGTGGGTTTCAGTAGGTCTTTAAAAGAAATAGCTTACAGCGTGAATATGCCGCGTTCAGTTGCATTTGGGATGTAGAAGTGGAGCACCCATTAGACAGCGTTCAAAGCAAACCAGAAACTCCACTTTCCGCCTAGATGGGCCTGAAGACAAACTGCCAGTTGACCTGTAGATTGGAGTAAATCGCGTGTAAATGGTTGCCATCCCCAGAGTAACAACCCTTTTATTTAATTTATTTTTTTTGCTAATTGCATTTTTAAAGGCGGATGAGGAAGGAAAAAGGGATTTTTGTCAGTCGGGGCCGGCTGCTTCCTGGCGCATCTTTTCTGCACACACTCAATTATTTCAGTGTATGCGGCGACGCTCTGAATGAGAATACAGCCGGCGACGTGGCTTTGTTCACGCTTCCGCAAGATAGAGGGGCTGGCGGTTATTGGTTCTGCAAGAATGAAGGTCAGTTTGTGGAGCTGGAAATAAACTGAAGTCCACTGAATACTAACACGAGCTGGGAGGGCGACTGTCAGTCACTCTAATGGAGGCTAACGGGAGCGAGGCCACTGCTGCTGTGCTGGAGTAGATTTTTACCAAGGATTCCCCCTTTTAGCCTGATGGACACAATATGGTAAACACCATTATAGTATACAGCGAAGGGCTACCAGTTTGATACACACTTAAATAAATTGCCAGAAATAGCCAATTTGCTCAATATACCTTTAATATATATATATATATATATATATATATATATATATATATATATATATATATATATATATATATATATATATATATATAAAGGGTATTTCTGTCTGTCATTTTTCTTGTCGATAATCCATCCATCCATCCATCCATCCATCCATCATCTTCCGCTTATCCGAGGTCGGGTCGCGGGGGCAACAGCCTAAGCAGGGAAACCCAGACTTCCCTCTCCCAGCCACTTCGTCCAGCTAATCTTTCCTGTGATAAAATGGCAACCAAGGTGATCAAAAAGGTCAACCAAAGAACGAGATTCCTCTACAGAATCTCCTCTCTGGTCAACAAAAACACCTTGAGGATTTTAGCGGGAACTCTCATTCAACCCTTCTTCGATTACGCTTGCACCTCCTGGTACCCCAGCACCTCCAAAACCCTCAAATCTAGACTCCAAACATCCCAGAATAAGCTAATCCGGTTACTTTTAGACCTCCACCCCAGATCACACCTCAATCCAACCCACTCCTCCAAAGTGGGCTGCTCAGGGTGGAGGACAGAGTAAAACAACTTGCACTGAGCCTAGTCTATAAAATCCGCTACACCTCCTTGATACCGAAGTACATGTCAATTTACTTCCTTAACGTAAATGACCGCCATAACCACAACACCAGGGGGAGCTCCACAAACCACGTTAAACCAGATTTCGATCTAATAAAGGTCTTAACTCATTCTCTTTCTATGCCACATCAATGTGAATGCACTCCCAACAGGTATAAAAGTAAGTGCATCTCTATATTCCTTCAAAACCGCTCTAAAACAACACCTCCAGGCAACTTCAACACTTTACTAATACCCTCCTCCATTCACATCCCATCTCCCCGGATTATAAACAACTCAAATGTACTTCTAATGTATATACTTGTTCTTATGCTATCTGAACTCACTATGTTCTCTGCTGGCTGTACATATCCTACTAAATAAGACCTACACTGTTTCAATGTCCACATTTCTCTGTTGATGCAATTGTTGATGACTGAAGTACTGATATCAACCAAAGCTCCTCATCCCACCCCCCGGATTGTAAATAATGTAAATAATTCAATGTACATACTATGATGATTAACTTGTGTGATGACTGTATTATGTTGATAGTATATATTTGTACCATGAATTGATTAACGTGGACCCCGACTTAAACAAGTTGAAAAACTTATTGGGGTGTTACCATTTAGTGGTCAATTGTACGGAATATGTACTGTACTGTGCAATCTACTAATAAAAGTATCAATCAATCAAAAAAAAACTCTTCCCGGGGGATCCCGAGGCGTTCCCAGGCCAGCCGGGAGACATAGTCTTCCCAACGTGTCCTGGGTCTTCCCCGTGGCCTCCTACCGGTTGGACGTGCCCTAAACACCTCCCTAGGGAGGCGATCGGGTGGCATCCTGACCAGATGCCCGACCACCTCATCTGGCTCCTCTCGATGTGGAGGAGCAGCGGCTTTACTTTGAGTTCCTCCCGGATGACAGAGCTTCTCACCCTATCTCTAAGGGAGAGCCCCGCCACACGGCGGAGGAAACTCATTTCGGCCGCTTGTACCCGTGATCTTATCCTTTCGGTCATGACCCAAAGCTCATGACCATAGGTGAGGATGGGAACGTAGATCGACCGGTAAATTGAGTGCTTTGCCTTCCGGCTCAGCTCCTTCTTCACCACAACGGATCGGTACAACGTCCGCATTACTGAAGACGCCGCACCGATCCGCCTGTCGATCTCACGATCCACTCTTCCCTCAAGACTCCTAGGTACTTGAACTCCTCCACTTGGGGCAGGGTCTCCTCCCCAACCCGGAGATGGCATTCCACCCTTTTCCGGGCGAGAACCATGGATTCGGACTTGGAGGTGCTGATTCTCATTCCGGTCGCTTCACACTCGGCTGCGAACCGATCAAGCGATAATAAATGATTAAAAAACACTTAATTGAACTGTTTAAAAGAGGAGAAAACACGAAATAAAAGAAAATTAAATTTTTAAACATAGTTTATCTTCAGGCTCCAGTCCAGACAGTCAGTAGGCTCTTTATAGTGTGGTGAGAATGGGGGGGATGGAGCTGTGCTCTTTTCATCTGACGCAAAAAGTGCATGCGCTGCTGAGCTCTTTTTACAAGAGCTCCGGTGTGTAGGGACCAGGTCATGTTGTCAGCTATCTGCATCCCCAGGAACTTGGTGCTGCTTACCATCGCCACCGCTGTGCCGTTGATGAAGAGTGGAGTATGGCTGGATTGGTGCTTCCTGAAGACGACGATGATATTCCTGGTCTTGTTGACGTTCAGGACCAGGTTGTTGGTTCTGCACCGGTCAACCAGATGTTTCACCTCCTCCATGTAGTCTTCATTGCCTGTAACTAAGTCTGCCATCATTAGAACACACACACATGAGTTTGTTTCCAGGATAAGAAGAACACACCGGAAATCAGAAATGCTTGGTGTGGGTTTCCCCGTGTTGCACAGAGACTGAACCGGACACGACGTGAAGGTAATGACATCTTTTAGTTAATCCATCAGAAAGTGAAAACAAAAGGTGCTCGCAGGAGAGGTTCAAAACTTGGCTAAGAAAACAAAAAACTATTACTAGAACGTAAACTATGGACATGAAAACATGGACTTAAAAAACTCACTAAACCGTGGCTTGAATAAACCAAAAAAACTTACGTGGCAAGAAAAGAGCAGCATGAACTATGACCTGGACAGAGTACAGAGCATGAATGTGATGTCGCCAGGCTGACTGCCTGGCAACTACAGGCTTAAATGATTTAGGTGCGTGACATGAGAACATGTGAAAACCAATGGGTTGTCATGGAAACAAAACAGGGAGTGAAAAAATTGGAACTGACAAAATCCAAAAACCAAACAGAACATCGCCAAACTCAACATGATCACCAAGACACTACAGTTCTTGTATTGCTTGAAGTTACCAAAATACGGCACATTTTGTACATATTACATATGTAAAAACATATGTTATATATATGAACGTGTCTGTTACTACATTATTTATAGACCTGCAATGTGTATATCAGGGCTTTTAATATACAAGTGTAAATATATTTACACAATAAATTAAAAGTGTTTATAATTACCGGGTTTAAGTAGTTAGGCTCCGTGAGGAAAAAGTGACTGGCGGATTACGACGGTGTTAACAGA
Organism: Nerophis ophidion; assembly: GCF_033978795.1. Taxonomy (NCBI): domain Eukaryota; kingdom Metazoa; phylum Chordata; class Actinopteri; order Syngnathiformes; family Syngnathidae; genus Nerophis; species Nerophis ophidion. Next base: position 14,308,772 of record NC_084633.1, on the reverse strand, counting down.
CAGATGTGGGTAGTAACGCGCTACATTTACTCCGTTACATCTACTTGAGTAACTTTTGGGATAAATTGTTTTTCTAAGAGTAGTTTTTATGCAACATACTTTTACTTTTACTTGAGTATATTTATAGAGAAGAAACGCTACTTTTACTCCGCTCCATTTATCTACAATCAGCTCGTTATTCGCTACTTTTTTTTTGTCAATCTGTTAATGCACGCTTTGTTTGTTTTGATTTTGTCAGACACGCATTCAAAGTAGGAACTACGCATGCCAGCGTTTCACCAATCAAATGCAGTCACTGGTGACGTTGGACCAATCAAACAAAACCAGGCGGTCACGTGACCATCACACGTCGAATCCGACCTAAAAAAGTTGAAAAACTTATTGGGGTGTTACCATTTAGTGGTCAATTGTACAAAATATGTACTGTACTGTGCAATCTACTAATAAAAGTTTCAACGAATCAATCAAAAGTTTAAAGGAAAAAAGACACTTTTTATTTCAACTGTACTTCCCGTCAAAAGCCTAAAGGCTGATCGCACAGTTCCTGTCTTCACAATAAAAGTGCCGCTCCATCGCGCCTGCGCTAACAAAATAAGAGTCTCCGAAAGCCAGCGCAAACAAGCTAGCAAGCTACGGAGTTTGCCGCCAATGTATTTCTTGTAAAGTGTATGAAAACGAATATGGAAGCTGGACAAATAAGATGCCAAAAACCAACGACTTTCATGTGGTATTAGACAGAAAAAAGGAACTTTTTTTCTCCTCCATTTGAAAATGTGGACATTATCAGCACTATACTGTCTGATTCCAATCAATGCAAGTCATCAGAATCAGGTAATACACCAACTTATATTTTTGTCTTCATGAAAGATAGGAATCTATATGTTAAACATGCCTGTATATTCATTAAAACACCTTTAACATGTAAACAAAAATGGCAAAATAAATAACTAAATTATATGCTATATATGTATGTATATATATATGATATGTGTATGTGTATGTATATATGAGGTAGATCACCTTGACTTGGTCATTTATTAAGTAATTGATTAACGTTGAAAAACTTATTGGGGTGTTACCATTTAGTGGTCAATTGTATGGAATATGTACTGTACTGTGTAATCTACTAATACACGACTCAATCAATCAATCAAAAGTTTAAAGGAAAAAAGACACTTTTTATTTCAACCGTACTTCCCGTCAAAAGCCTAAAGGCTGATCGCACAGTTCCTGTTTTCACAATAAAAGTGCCGCTGCATCGCGCCTGCGCTAACAAAATAAGAGTCTCCGAAAGCCAGCGCAAACAAGCTAGCAAGCTACGGAGTTTGCCGCCAATGTATTTCTTGTAAAGTGTATGAAAACGAATATGGAAGCTGAACGAATAAGATGCCAAAAAGCAACGTCTTTCATGTGGTATTAGACAGAAAAGAGGAACTTTTTTTCTCCTCCATTTGAAAATGTGGACATTATCAGCACTACTGTCTGATTCCAATCAATGCAAGTCATCAGAATCAGGTAATACACCAACTTATATTCTTGTCTTCATGAAAGATAGGAATCTATATGTTAAACATGCATGTATATTCATTAAAACACCTTTAACATGTAAACAAAAATGGCAAAATAAATAACTAAATTATATACTATATATATATATATATATATATATATATATATATATATGATATGTGTATGTGTATGTATATATGAGGTAGATCACCTCGACTTGGTCATTTATTAAGTAATTGATTAACGTTGAAAAACTTATTGGGGTGTTACCATTTAGTGGTCAATTGTATGGAATATGTACTGTACTGTGCAATCTACTAATACAAGTTTCAATCAATCAATCAATCAATCAATCAATCAATCAATCAATCAATCGATGAATGCCTACTGAGCCTATGGTGCTGTTAAGTTATTGTGGCTCAATTTGCCTTAATTTTTATTTTATTTTAATGTATTATTATTTAATATATATTATTGTTTTAGTTGCTTAAGAGATATTCCTGGCTATGAATTTGTTCATTGCTATTTTTATGTTTTTGTGCATTATTTGTTGCCGTAATCATTAAACAAACAGGTTACTCATCAGTTACTCAGTACTTGAGTAGTTTTTTCACAACATACGTTTTACTTTTACTCAAGTAAATATTTGGATGACTACTCCTTACTTTTACTTGAGTAATACATCTCTAAAGTAACAGTACTCTTACTTGAGTACAATTTCTGGCTACTCTACCCACCTCTGTTAAAGGAGTATTGTCACATCTTGTGGTGCCAGTACGGAGTCTGCAGTTCTTTACAAGGCAAAAAGGTGCTTCAAAGACGGCCCATCTCAAAACGTCAAGACCACCACAAAAAAATTGAACAGGTGCAATTTGTTTGCCGGGTCCCCGCGGTTCTCTTGGTCCATGGCGCATGAGTGATGGATGTGGAAATACGTTTTTTTTTTTGTGCAGAGCACGGCCAATTGCCGAACCGCCATGAACCGCCACCTAAACCGGCAACGTCAGAACCCCCCTTTAGCGTTTTGGAAGAGATGTGCGAGTCACCCGTCAGCCCTGGCGGGAAGAGCTGTGAACAAATCACCACGCCGTCAGCCCATTTCTGCCTGAAGACAGTAAGAGCGCAGACAGGAAATAGAAACCAGAACAAGTGGAACCCTGTCATGAAGTTATAACAGTAATATGTGTCCCCTGAGATGACCCACCGCCCAAGAAAACCCTGCTTGAAGGAAAGATAGCTTTGTAAAAAGAAAAAAAGCAGACTTCTCTTCCCATTCTAAGCTTGCCTAACATACTCATTGAACAAGTGCTTGATATACACATTATTTAGTAATAATCTAGACTATTATGTTCCGTTTTCCTGCTGTGTCCCCCTATTTTTCATGTTTTTTATTTTTATTTTTTGCCTTTTGGTTCGGGACCCTTTGGGACTGTATGACAAGGTGTGCCACTTTCCTGACTTCTTTGTTGACTTCTGGATCTGCCTCCCGGGAGCCTTTTGGCAATGGAGACCAGCTGCTGGGTCTCTGCCACACCAGAGTCCGTTTGGAGAGACTGGAGGCGATACGGATGAAGAGACAGGGCTGGGGAGCTGGAGCCGAGCACTGGGACAGACGTGCTTCAGAGTGTCTCGGTTGAATGAGCAGGTATCGAACAACGCATTCTCGCTCATCCATGCGGACTGGACTCTGGCCGAGAGAGTTGGTGGGCTGCCGAGGGGGGAGTCGTCTCTCTTGGTTGCTTTGTTGGGTCCGCTCCTGTCTCCTGAATTGATGAACGTGGACCCCGACTTAAACAAGTTGAAAAACTTATTGGGGTGTTACCATTTTGTGGTCAATTGTACGGAATATGTACTGAACTGTGCAATCTACTAATAAAAGTATCAATCAATCAATCAATCAATCTGGCCATGCTCCCCCCACCCCAGCAGACGATGGTGTGGAATACCACAGAAGCCACCACAGTGTATATGTTTTCTAAATTTGTGTATTTTTTTATTTTATTTTTTCATTTTTTTGTAGCTGTATGTGTGATGCTTTGCTGACAACGTGGTGTGGTTTTTGTTCTCTTGTGGGTGCAGTTTGAGATGGACACAGCTTGAACGTAAGAATGATGATTTATTTAACTATAAAAACGGATTAGGAACAGAAAATACTTGCACAAAAGCATTAAAGACATAACGAACAGAAAGTGCTAGCATGTGAGTTAGGGGTCAAGCAACAGAATAGCGTGGAAGCTAAAGTACACAAAAGTCTTTACCACAATGCGGGAATAGCGATGTCACTGTTTCATCAAATAGCAAATGAGGATCCGAGAGCGAGTAACGAAAAAGGCAGGCTTAAGTACAGACAGAAATTAGGAGGCAGGTGTGCGTCGAAAACACAAGGCAGGTGACACTAATATGAAACTATGGCAACGGAACAAAACAGGAAGTGCCACCAGGAACTAAGGAAGTCAAATAACAACAAGACGAGATACAAAACAGAACCAAACCAGAACATGACATGATCCAAGTAGCGGATCATGACAGTATGTAGAAATGGCTGGTTGCATCAGCTATGGTATTTCAATGTCTTTAATGTCCTTTATGTTCTTTGATGTTTCCCTCTTACACACATGCTTATGTGTGCCATGGTATGAGTTTTTCCCCCCCTTGGCCTCAGTCTAGACCCCCTCTCCAGAGGCCCAGGCTTAGAGTGGATATCATCCCCGCCGAGAGTTAGTGGGCGGCCGAGGATGGAGTCGGCTCTCTCGGTTACTTTGTTGGGTCTGCTCCCCCCACCCCAGCAGAAGATAGCGTGGAACACCGCAGAGGCAACCACAGGGTGTTGAAGTGATGTTTTTGTTTGGTTGCTTGTCTATGCATGGTGCAATGTATATTATGGGTTGTTTTTTTTTGTTTTATTTTGTTGTTTCACTTTTTTGGCTGTGTGTAGTATTTTCATTTCACTTTTATTGTCTTTAATGTCCCCTGTGTTATTTGATGTTTCCCTCTTACAGTAGAAGCATTTAAGTCTCACCTTAAAACTCATTTGTATACTCTAGCCTTTAAATAGACTCCCTTTTTAGATCATTTGATCTGCCGTTTCTTTTCTTTTTCTCCTCTTTCCCACTCTCCCGTGTGGAGGGTGTCCTGTCCGGTGGCCATGGATGAAGTACTGGCTCTCCAAATTCGGGACCCAGGATAGACCGCTCGTCCAGAGTCCGGACCCAGGATGGACCGCTCGCCTGCGTATCGGCTGGGGACATCTCTGCGCTGCTGATCCGCCTCCACTTGGGATGGTTTCCTGTTGGCTCCACTATGGACGGGACTCTCGCTACTGTGTTGGATCCACTTTGGACTGGACTCTCACGGTTGTGTTGGATCCACTATGGATTGAACTTTCACAGTATCATGTTAGACCCGCTCGACATCCATTGCTTTCCTCCTCTCCAAGGTTTCTCATAGTCATCATCATTGTCACCGACGTCCCACTGGGTGTGAGTTGTCCTTGCCCTTATGTGGGCTCTACCAAGGATGTCGTTGTGGTTTATATTGTGGTTTGTGCAGCCCTTTGAGACACTAGTGATTTAGGGCAATATAAATAATCATTGATTGATTGATTGATTACACACATGTTTATGTGTGCTATGGCTGTGAGTTTGTTTCTTTTTTCATAGACCTCAGTCTGGACCCCCTCTTCAGGGGCCCAGGCTTACACTTAGATACCCCCACCCGCAGTGTCTACCTGTTCCTCACCTTTTTTGTAAGGGGCGCCGGAAGTTGTCAGACCCGTCAGCGATCCTGTTCTGTCTCCTTGTAATGTTTGTCTGCTCTTGAATGGGATCGTGCTGCAAATCCTAATTTCTCCTCGCGGATTGATAAAGTACTTGTGATTCTCATTCTGATTCTGATTTGAATTTGACCCTTTAGAGCAGGGGTGTCCAAACTTTTTCCACTGAGGGCCGCAGACTGAAAAATCAAAGTATGCGGGGGCCATTTAGATTTTTATATTTTTTAAAAGCAATACAATAGTTGTTGTTTTTTTACCTTTATGGCTTTCCTCAAGTTTGGTCCCCGGTCTCCGGAAGGGTCTCAGACATAAAAATGTTGAAAATATCCATCCATCCATTTTCTACCGCTTATTCCCTTTCGGGGTCGCGGGGGGCGCTGGCGCCTATCTCAGCTACAATCGGGCGGAAGGCAGAGTACACCCTGGACAAGTCGCGACCTCATCACAGGGCCAACACAGATAGACAGACAACATTCACACACTAGGGCCAATTTAGTGTTGCCAATCAACCTATCCCCAGGTGCATGTCTTTGGAAGTTGGAGGAAGCCGGAGTACCCGGAGGGAACCCACGCATTCACGGGGAGAACATGCAAACTCCACACAGAAAGATCCTGAGCCTGGATTTGAACCCAGGACTGCAGGAACTTCGTATTGTGAGGCAGACGCACTAACCCCTCTGCCACCGTGAAGCCCTGTTGAAAATATGTCATAGATTATTATTTTTTTCATTTAACGCTTGAATCTCGAGATCAACTTCAGGTCTGTCTGTCGTTATAACAAATTTTAAAATGTAGTTTTTTATGTTTATAGCCTTTATGTGAAAACCCTTATTTATATAGCAAACACACAAACTATGCAACATTTTCCCCCAAAACATTTCAAAGTGGAATATTTGACGGCAAGTAATTGGAACCCTAAATAGTTAAATAATTCATAGCAATAAAAAAAAAAACAATTGTTGAAAATAAGCCAAATGTATATTTATATTTGTTTTACTTTTAACGCTTAAGTCTGTAGATCTCTTGATTATAATCAATCAATCAGTCAATGTTTACTTATATAGCCCTAAATCACTAGTGTCTCAAAGGGTTGCACAAACCACTACGACATCCTCGGTAGGCCCACATAAGGGCAAGGAAAACTCACACCCAGTGGGACGTCGGTGACAGTGATGACTATGAAAACCTTGGAGAGGAGGAAAGCAATGGATGTCGAGCGGGTCTAACATGATACTGTGAAAGTTCAATCCATAATGGATCCAACACAGTCGCGAGAGTCCAGTCCAAAGCGGATCCAACACAGCAGAGAGAGTCCCGTTCACAGCGGAGCCAGCAGGAAACCATCCCAAGCGGAGGCGGATCAGCAGCGCAGAGATGTCCCCAGCCGATACACAGGCGAGCAGTACATGGCCACCGGATCGGACCGGACCCCCTCCACAAGGGAGAGTGCGACATAGGAGAAAAAGAAAAGAAACGGCAGATCAACTGGTCTAAAAAGGGAGTCTATTTAAAGGCTAGAGTATACAGATGAGTTTAAGGTGAGACTTAAATGCTTCTACTGAGGTAGCATCTCGAACTTTTACCGGGAGGGCATTCCAGAGTACTGGAGCCCGAAATGAAAACGCTCTACAGCCCGCAGACTTTTTTTGGGCTTTGGGAATCACTAATAAGCCGCAGTCCTTTGAACGCAGATTTCTTGCCGGGACATATGGTACAACACAATCGGCAAGATAGGATGGAGCTAGGCCGTGTAGTATTTTATACGTAAGTAGTAAAACCTTAAAGTCACATCTTAAGTGCACAGGAAGCCAGTGCAGGTGAGCCAGTACAGGCGTAATGTGATCAAACTTTCTTGTTCTTGTCAAAAGTCTAGCAGCCGCATTTTGTACCAACTGTAATCTTTTAATGCTAGACATGGGGAGACCCGAAAATAATACGTTACAGTAATCGAGACGAGACGTAACAAACGCATGGATAATGATCTCAGCGTCTTTAATGGACAGAATGGAGCGAATTTTAGCGATATTACGGAGATGAAAGAAGGCCGTTTTAGTAACGCTTTTAATGTGTGACTCAAAGGAGAGAGTTGGGTCGAAGATAACACCCAGATTCTTTACCGTGTCGCCTTGTTCAATTGTTTGGTTGTCAAATGTTAGAGTTGTATTATTAAATAGAGGTCGGTGTCCAGCAGGACCGATAATCAGCATTTCAGTTTTTTTGGCGTTGAGTTGCAAAAAGTTAGCGGACATCCATTGTTTAATTTCATTAAGATTTAAAAAAAAAAAATCATACTTTTTTGTTTTTTTTATGCCCTTTTTGTGAAAGAAAACTTTGTTCCGCACAAAATATGAAATAATATCCCCCCAAAATATTTGAAATTGAAATTGTTCCAGTGAAGTAATTGGAGCCTTCAGCGGGTCAATAACAGTCCGCATCGCAGCTTTGTGTTATTAGTGTCAACATTGCGACTTTTTCTTGTTACATCTCTCTGTTTACTCCTTTTTTACACTCTTTTAGGTTTTACATTTTTATTATAGTATTTTTTTAGAATGGGCCGGGGGCCATTAACGAATTAGCTGGGGGCCACAAACGGCCCTCGGGCCGCACTCTGGACTAGCCTGCTTTAGAGCTTTACCATGCATTAGTTTTCCTTATGCATCACACCACGATCATGTTATTTCTGTATTCCGTCCAAAGGAGGAGGCATACTGGCAGTGTGGGAAAGTTATCATGCCGAACACATCCTCTAACAACTATGGACAATGGATGGTCACGCTCTTGTCATGCTCGACAGACTCAGGTTTACAGCGTGAGTCTAGTGTTTGTAAAGTGATTTCCAGGCTGGGTTTAGGGTCTCACTGTCACGCGCCAGCATCGATTAGACCAGGGGGGACTGGATGAGCTTATGAGTCATATATGGACGCGTCTCAAATACACCCTGAACTTTGCGTACAAGTTGATCCGAGAACTTCAGGATCTCAGATGACCACCTGTGACCTTCTCCTGCCGGACCTTTTCGGTCGAACACAGGGCGGCCGCATGGCTTGCAGGGAGGAGGCGGTGCATCACCAGCCTCGCAGGTATGACTTTCTACAGTGGGAAGGAAGTCGGCATCGGGTTACAATGATGAACGATTTTTCCTACCCTCTGATAATTGCTCACTCAGGGGCAGAGAGAGGTCCATTAATCAAAATGAGCTGAGGTACTGCACGGTTTTCTCACCTATGGCCGATTCCAGCCCAGGTTCAGCCGCCCTGAGACACAGCTGAAGAAACGGCGTTGTTATTCTGCCATGACCGTCATCGCCTTCACCCGACTTGCTGCGATACGACCCGGGAGAAGAACGTTAGGGTGGTGTGTGTGTGTGTGTTTTTGTATTTCTACCTATTTTGAGACATCAATAAGTAAAATTTTCGTTCATATGAGGACCGATGAACAAGTTAGGACTGAAATCATTGTCCCAGAATATCAATCAATCAATCAATCAATCAATGTTTACTTATATAGCCCTAAATCACTAGTGTCTCAAAGGGCTGCACAAACCACCACGACATCCTCGGTAGGCCCACATAAGGGCAAGGAAAACTCACACCCAGTGGGACGTCGGTGACAATGATGACTATGAGAACCTTAGAGAGGAGGAAAGCAATGGATGTCGAGCGGGTCTAACATGATACTGTGAAAGTTCAATCCACAATGGATCCAACACAGTCGCGAGAGTCCAGTCCAAAGCGGATCCAACACAGCAGCGAGAGTCCCGTTCACAGCGGAGCCAGCAGGAAACCATCCCAAGCGGAGACGGATCAGCAGCGCAGAGATGTCCCCAGCCGATACACAGGCGAGCAGTACATGGCCACCGGATCGGACCGGACCCCCTCCACAAGGGAGAGTGGGACATAGAAGAAAAAGAAAAGAAACGGCAGATCAACTGGTCTAAAAAGGGAGTCTATTTAAAGGCTAGAGTATACAAATGAGTTTTAAGGTGAGACTTAAATGCTTCTACTGAGGTGGCATCGCGAACTGTTACCGGGAGCGTATTCCAGAGTACTGGAGCCCGAACGGAAAACGCTCTACAGCCCGCAGACTTTTTTTGGGCTTTGGGAATCACTAATACGCCGGAGTCCTTTGAACACAGATTTCTTGCCGGGACATATGGTACAATACAATCGGCAAGATAGGATGGAGCTAGACCGTGTAGTATTTTATACGTAAGTAGTAAAACCTTAAAGTCACATCTTAAGTGCACAGGAAGCCAGTGCAGGTGAGCCAGTACAGGCGTAATGTGATCAAACTTTCTTGTTCTTGTCAAAAGTCTAGCAGCCGCATTTTGTACCAACTGTAATCTTTTAATGCTAGACATGGGGAGACCCGAAAATAATACGTTACAGTAGTCGAGACGAGACGTAACAAACGCATGGATAATGATCTCAGCGTCTTTAGTGGACAGAAACCATTGCATTATAATAGAGAATGTCTTATGTATGTCTCAGTAGAAACATTTAAGTCTCACCTTAAAACACATTTGTATACTCTAGCCCAGGGGTCGGGAACCTTTTTGGCTGAGAGAGCCAAAAAGCCAAATATTTTGAAATATATTTCCGTAAGAGCCATATAATATATTTTTTAACACTGAACACAACTAAATGTGTGAATTTTTAAGTAAACCCAACATTTCTAGAGTATAATAAGTCTCTTATTCTTTGTAATAACATTGTTATTCTGAAGCTAACTGTGGAGGGGGTGTGGCCTGCGGGCCTGCAGCAACAGGTGCGTAGATGGCCCACCTGGGCCTTGTTATCTAATCACCTGTCGCTCTGTTATAAGCAGCAGCCAGGAGGAGAGATGGGGTTGGGGCTGGATATACAATTGCTGGAAAACAACTGAGATATTTTTTGAAAAATAAAACAATATTGTAAACCTGAAACAGGCTCTCATGTCGGTTCTTGGTGGTCTGAAGAACCCCCAGGAGGGAAAGCCCCACACTAACCAATAATAAACCAATAACTTCTTACCATTGACGCAACTTCCTGAACAGGTGCGGTAGCAAAAAGGATGGACGGATTAAAAATGCATGAAAATAATTTATATTTTGAACATTATATTTGACACTGTGATTACAAGTGGAATAATTCATTACTTATCGTGTTAAGCAACGTCAGCTCAGATTTATCAGAGAGCCAGATGCAGTCATCAAAAGAGCCACATCTGGCTCTAGAGCCATAGGTTCCCTAACCCTGCTCCAGCCTTTAAATAGACTCCCTTTTTAGACTAGTTGATCTGCCGTTTCTTTTCTTTTCCTCCTATGTCCCACTCTCCCGTGTGGAGGGGGTCCGGTCCGATGGCCATGGATGAAGTACTGGCTGTCCAGAGTCGGGACCCAGGATGGACAACTCGTCCAGAGTCGGGACCCAGGATGGACCGCTTGCCTGTGTATCGGCTGGGAAATCTCTGCGCTGCTGATCCGCCTCTGCTTGGGATGGTTTCCTGCTGGCTCCGCTGTGGACAGGACTCTCGCTGCTGTGTTGGATCCGCTTTGGACTGGACTCCCGCGGCTGTGTTGTATCCCCTATGGATTGAACTTTCACAGTATCATGTTAGACCCGGGGGGTTGCCCACATATGTAGTCCTCTCCAAGGTTCTCATAGTCATCATTGTCATCGACGTCCCACTGGGTATGAGTTTTCCTTGCCCTTATGTGGGCCTACCGAGGATGTCGTAGTGTTTTGTGTTGTGGTTTGTGCAGCCCTTTGAGACACTAGTGATTTAGGGCTGTATAAATTAACATTGATTGATTGATTGATGTGCACCTCTGGTGGTGAAATCTATTAAAATTAGGGTGGAGGGATTTTTCAAAATTACTGTGTGTCGGTTTTAACAGTACTACCCCTCTAGTCAACATATGAAATAACAAGTTTGTGTGTAAAAATTTTAAGTGCTCCCCCTCAGGCCAACATACTGTATGTAATAACAAATGTGTGTAAGAAATTGAATTGCGCCCCCTTTTGGTAAAATGAATAAAACAAATAAAATAAATATGAATATAGAGACATACTGTAATAACTTCAAGTAAATATTGAAGATTAAAAACAAATTACAAACAAAAAATAAAAAATTAACTGAAAGACTTTTTCTCACAATGTGTTGACATTTTTCTTTAAAAATTGGATAGAATTTATTATATTATTTCTATTTCTGTAATATTGCAATATTTTCTGTGCTCTTGTATTTCTATTCTTCTTGAGACATCAACAAGGAAAAGTACCGTTCATATGAGGACCACTGAACAAGTTCGGACATAAATCATGGTTCCCATAAGGAAAACCATTGCATCTAATAGAGAATGTCTCATTTGCATCCCTGGTGGTGAAATCTATCAAAATTAGGGTGGAGGGATTTTTCAAAATGACTGTGAGTCGGTTTTAACAGTGCTACCCCACTAGTTAACATATGAAATAACAAGTGTGTGTGTAAAACTTTGAAGTGCTCCCCCCCGGGCCAACATATGTAATAACAAGTGTGTGTAAGACATTGAAATGCGCCCCCTTTTGGCAAAATCAGAATCGAATAAAACAAATAAAATAAATACGAATGTAGAGACATACTTCAAGCAAGTATTGAAGATTTAAAACTAATTACAAACAAAAAATTTAAAAAAATAACTGAAAGTCTTTTTCTCACAATGTGTCGACTTTTTTCTTATAAAATTGAGAAAAAATTCTCATATTCTTTCTGTTTCTGTAATATTGAAATATTTTCTGTGCTCTTGTATTTCTATTCTTCTTGAGACATCAACAGGGAAAAGTACCATTCATATGAGGACCGGTGAACAATTTAGGAACTAATCCATCAAAATTAGGGTGGAGGGGTTTTTCAAAATTACTCTGTGACGGTTTTAATAGTGTTACCCTTCTGGTCAACATATGAAATAACAAGTGCGTGTAAAACTTTGAAATGCTCCCCCTCGGGCCAACATATTTAATAACAAATGTGTGTTAGAAATTGAAATGTGCCCCCTTTTGGTAAAAAAAATTAAAAAAATGAAATAAATATGAGTATAGAGACATACTGTAATAACTTGAAGTAAATATTGACGATTCAAAATTAATTACAAACAAAAAATGTTAACAAAAAAAGTAAAATAAAAGTCTTGTCTCACTTTTTTCTTTTAAATTGGGAAATATTTCTCATATTCTTTCTGTTTCTGTAATAGTGCAATATTTTCAGTGTTTTTGTACACTGCATTATAAGAGAGAATGACTCAATTGCACCCCTGGTGGTGAAATATATCAACATTAAGGTAGTCCCAAAAAGATGGGATTTTTCAAATTGACTGTGTCGGTTTTAAAAGTGCTCCCCCTCTGGTCAATATATAAACTAACAAGTGTGTATAAAAATTTGAAGTGCTCCCCCTCTGGCCAACATATGTAATAACAAGTGTGTGTAAAAAATTGAAATGCGCCCCCTTTGGCCGAAATGAATAAAACGAATACAATAAAAAAATATATAGAGACATTCTTTAATAACCTTAAGTAAATAATGAAGATTAAAAACCAATTTCAAATTATAAAAAATAAACTAAAAATATTTTTCTCACAATGTGTCCACTTTTTTTTTTTCATAAAGTTGGGAACAATTTCTCATATTCTTTCTGTTTCTGTAATAGTGCAATATTTTTTAAAAAAATTATTAATTTTTTAAAGTAAAACTATTACTTTTTAATGCAAAATGGTCACATTTGTTATAAAAAATTCTGACTTTTACTACAATATTGCCAACGTTTTAGTTGTTCTTGTAAAACAGTGACATTTTTCGATTAGATTGCCAAGTCCAATTATTATTATAATATTGCCAAAATGTTACAGTTTTCTCAAAAAATTGTGACTTCTGTCGAGTAAAATTCTGACACTTTTCATAAAAGTGTGAACATTTTAAAGTTATTCTTGTAAAATTGCGACTTTTATTGAGCACAATTCCAACTTTTATCATAGTACTGCACACATGTTCAGTTTTTCTTGTAAAATTTTGACTTGTGTTGACTAAAATTTTGACTTTTATTATAATACTGCAAAAATTGTAAGTTTTTCTTTTGAAACTGTGACAATTTTCTTGTAAAATTCCAACTATTTTTTCACAACATTTTTTATATTTGCACATTTTGTATATATTATTAATGTTGTAAATACATATCTTTATATAGCTAGAGACGGTGGTCTCAAGAAGGTAACACATACAAGTGTGTGTGTGTGTGTGTGTGTGTGTGTGTGCTGTCCTTACCAATGGCCAACTCGCATAACTTAATACTATGCGTGTGTATGGTCAAATCTACCTAGCGACAGCGGTCGGTCCTCACAACTACAGAAGTGAAATATTTTTTTTTACGGTGTGTGTTTTGCATTCTGAAGTGAGGTTGCAACTCTCCACTCTCATCTAATGCTAGATATATTTTTTTCATCATTCTAGCTATAGTGGAAAGGGGGCCCCTCACAACCTACTGACCAAACATAGGTCCACACAAAGTAGGCAAGACGTGTGTGTGTGTTTGTGTGTGTGTGTGTGTGTGTGTGTGTGTGTATGTGTGTGTGTTGTGGTGGTGGTGGTGGTGGTAAATTTGAAGCAATTTTCACTGTGTACCCGTGGGACTGCGACTATCACCCAGGCTACAATGACGAGTCTGAGAAAGACGAGTATGTGGATTTGGAGACCAGTAAGTAAGAAAAGCGGCGGGTGGAGGGGGCTTGGTTGTATGACAAATGAAGAAATACACACAGAGGGTGTAAGATTGATTTTTTGCTGTGAAGCATCATGTTTGGATGTGTTTATGGCTCGTAACAAAACAATTGTCCTGTCAAAGCTGGGTATTGCAGACTCTAAGGCGGGGGGGTCAGCAACCCGTGGCTCTCTAGCGGCTTTAGTGCCACCCTTCGTGGCTCCCTGGCAGATGTGGGTAGTAACGCGCTATATTTGCTCCGTTACATTTACTTGAGTAACTTTTGGGTTAAAATGTACTTCTACGAGTAGTTTTTATGCAACATACTTTTACTTTTACTTGAGTATATTTATAGAGAAGAAACGCTACTTTTACTCCGTTCCATTTATCTACATTCAGCTCGCTACTCGCTACTTTTTTTAATCGATCTATAAATGTATGTTTTGGCTAATGACAGAGCTTCAAAGTAGAATCGACGCATGCCTGCGTTTCACCAATCACATGCAGTCACTGGACCAATCAAACAGAGTCAGGCGGTCACATGGCCGTGATACGTAAAACCCGACTTAAACATGTTGACAAACTTATTCGGCTGTTACCATTTAGTGGTCAATTGTACGGAATATGTACTGTACTGTGCAATCTAATAATAAAAGTTTCAATCAATCAAAAGTGTAAAGGAAAAAAGACACTTTTTATTTCAACCGCACTTCCCGTCAAAAGCCTAAAGACTGATCGCACAGTTCCTGTCTTCACAATAAAAGCGCTACTCCGTCGCGCCTGCGTTAGCAAAATAAGAGTCTCCGAAAGCCAGCGGAAACAAGCTAGCAAGCTACGGAGTTTGCCGCCAATGTATTTCTTGTAAAGTGTATGAAAACGAATATGGAAGCTGGACAGATAAGATGCCAAAAACCAACGACTTTCATGTGGTATTGGACAGAAAAGAGGAACTTTTTTTCTCCTCCATTTGAAAACGTGGACGTCTGATTCCAATCAATGCAAGTCATCAGAATCAGGTAATACACCAACTTATATTCTTGTCTTCATGAAAGATAGGATTCTATATGTTAAACATGCATGTATATTCATTAAAACACCTTCAACATGTGAACAAAAACGGCAAAATAAATACATATAAATTATATACTGTATATATAAATGTATGTGTATATATATATATATATATATATATATATATATATATATATATATATATATATATATATATATATATATGATATGTGTGTGTATAAATGATTTGTGTGTGTATGTATGATATGTGTGTGTATAAATGAAATGTGTGTATATGTATATATGAGGTAGATCACCCCGACTTGGTCATTTACTAAGTAATTGATAAACATTGAAAAACTTATTCGGGTGTTACCATTTAGTGGTCAATTGTACGGAATATGTACTGTACTGTGCAATCTACTAATACAAATTTTAATCAATCTATCAATCAATCAAATCAATGAATGCCTACTGAGGCTATGGTGCTGTTAAGTTATTGTGGCTCAATGTGCCATTTTTTTTATTTTATTTTAATGTACTATTATTTAATATATATTATTGTTTTAGTTGCTTAAGAGATATTCCTGGCTCTGAATTTGCTCATTGCTATTTTTATGTTTTTGTGCATTATTTGTTGCCGTAATCAGGTTACTCATCAGTTACTCAGTACTTGAGTAGTTTTTTCACAACATACTTTTTACTTTTACTCAAGTAAATATTTGGGTGACTACTCCTTACTTTTACTTGAGTAATACATCTCTAAAGTAACAGTACTCTTACTTGAGTACAATTTCTGGCTACTCTACCCACCTCTGCTCCCTGGAGCTTTTTTTAAAAAAGGGTTGAAAATGGAAAAAGATGGGGGAGAAATATTTGTTTTGTTTTGTTTTTTTGTTTGAAAACAAACATAACACAAACCTTCCCAATAGTTAGAAAGGCCACTGTTTAATATGTTTGTGTGTATGCTTCCCTGATGAGACTATTTCGTTTTTTCCTACTAATTTCGGCGGTTCTTCAACTCACCATAGTGTGGACTGTGATGCAACATTTTTTTTACGTGTTAAATTTTCCACTCCTTGTCATGATCCGTGGTCCGGATCATGTTTTGTTGTGTTTTGTTAGTTTTGGACTCCATTAGTTCCTGTTTTTGTGCACTCTTGATTGTTTTTGGTTGCCATGGGCACTTATTTCCACTTGTCTCTGATTGGTGTTCGGGACGCTCACCTGCTTCCAGAGCACTAATCGGAGGCATTATTTAAGCTCGCCTTTGCCAGTCAGTCGGCCTGGTGTCATTGTTTGCTTCATGCAACCTGCTA
The DNA here is from genome assembly GCF_033978795.1 of Nerophis ophidion. Taxonomy (NCBI): domain Eukaryota; kingdom Metazoa; phylum Chordata; class Actinopteri; order Syngnathiformes; family Syngnathidae; genus Nerophis; species Nerophis ophidion. Next base: position 14,292,454 of record NC_084633.1, on the reverse strand, counting down.
TCTAAGTTGTTGTTTCTCTCATGTTCTGTGGTCATGTTTTGTTATTTTTCTGCTAGTTTTGGACTCCATTAGTTCCTATTTTGTGCACAATTGTTTGTTTTAGTTTACATAGTTTTGCATTTGTGGTAGTTTTTGTTTCTTAGCCAAGTTTGTTCTCCGCCTTTTGCACGCCTTTTGATTTTAAAGATATATTAAATCATGTATCCACCTTCACGCCATGTCCCGTAACCTCCTTTTGCATCTTGGGAAAACTATCCACGCAGGAAACTGCACCAAAGTCCTCATTCTGACATAATGACGCCAGGGAGACTGACTGGCAAAGACGAGCTTAAATACTGCATCTGATTAGTGCTCGGGAAGCAGGTGAGCGGGCAAGCACTAATCAGAGACAGGTGAACACAATGAGTAACCAAGGTGACAAAACAAACAAGGAAGTGCAAACAGGAACTAATGGAGTTGTCATGGAAACTAAAACAAACAAGGGTGCACAAAAACAGGAACTAATGTGTTGGGCTTGAGTTCAAGGATGGACCCCGGGATGCAGAGAATGAAGGCAAGGTTTGCGATAAAAAAATGAAAATATTTAGTAAGTTCAAAATGGTAACTAAAGGTGATGGGGCAAAAGTGCACACCATGGGAAATGTAACAAAAGCAGTCTCTTTCAGAGGTTGGCAGAGCAAAGGCCAGGACGCACGCAGCGTGGCAAAACTAGTCCTCTCAAATCAAGGTGGCTGGGAAACAAAAACACAACGAGGTCAAAATTACAGGAATATGCGAAGGCCACATACCAGGGAAGCAGAATCATGGAAGCACATGTCAGAGCGGAGTTGAGGAACAATAACCGGCAGGGACCAGTTGGCGGGGACGCGCTTAAATGCTACCGGGAAGTGATTAGCAGCAGGTGTGCCTCGTTGGGGACAAAAAGACTGGGGAAAGAAACTGACAAACCAATAGAGAAGGCAGGTAGAAGACAGCAAACACAACATAATGGAGTCCAAAACTAGCAGAAAAATAACAAAATATAATCCAGACCACAGAAAAATGACAGTTTCATGCCAAAGTCAGAGAGTATTCCTTGTTCATAGTCCATGTTAAACAGTAACATTAGCTTGTAGTGCGACTTGTTTTCCGTTTTTTGTACTACTTTGATATTTTAAGGAATTAATAATGTTCTTTCTTGCACGCTTTGTCCGGAGTGGTCCGTCTGCATCCCGGGAGAGCGAACCCCTCAGTGAGTTTCGAAAACCCCGTCGTGACACTCCTTTGTCTCTATTTGTTCACCAAACGTTTTATACTGTGCGTGAATGCACAGCTGTTGCAATTTATTGTGGTTATTGATTTGTTGTGGAGGGCTAATCAGGCATATTTGGTCAGTGCAAGCTAATCAATGCTAACACGCTATACAGGCTAGCTGTATGTATATATTGCATTATTATGCCTCATTTAGATGGATAGATAGATATATAGATAGATAGATAGATAGATAGATAGATAGATAGATAGATAGATAGATACATAGATAGATAGATAGATAGATAGATAGATAGATAGATAGATAGATAGATAGATAGATAGATAGATAGATAGATAGATAGATAGATAGATAGATAGATGGATAGTACTTTTTTAATTACTTTAGGAGTGTTCTCTCAGGAAAATTACAATTCCAGCAGCAATGTACAGGATTGAGATCGAATGTAAAAAGTAAATAATGGGGGTATAAATGGAAAAAAGAGCTTTCCTGTAACTCTGACACAATAAATAGACTACGACTAAATGTCCACTGTAGAGGACGCCCGTTCTGGGATATACAAAATAAGACTTAATAGTGAAGGGAGAAGTCCAGCCCCCCTGGTCATTACCTTTCTGGAAATGTAGCCCCCAAAACAACTTATTTAAATATGTCTGCTCTAACGTCATTACGAAAAGGGGTTGAAGCATTTGGCACCAAAATGCTGGATTAGTCAAACTAATTTCCTAATAAACACAGCGGCTGGACTCATGATTGCTTACCTGTTGCTAATCAGGATTTCAGTTGGACCAAATGAGTTTTTCGGATGTGCGAGCATGCTTACAAATGAATGTTGTTTGCCATATAATAAACATGGACACTTTAACCATCCCCCTCATTTGTTTCTTCCACATTTGAGAGAAGAGGTGCTTAAAAAGTCGCTTTTGGAGAAAAATCTGCTTCTTCGTACACATCAGTCTGGAGGAAGCGCTAGCTGTTCCAAGTCGTGACCCAGAGTGGACCATTCCTCTATGCATCTAGACCTCCTACGAACCGCTTCAATACGATAAAAGAGCAGAGCCGATGCAACCTGTTGCCACTCCAGCAGTGCCTCTTCTACACACAGCCACAAAAGTAAAATTAAAGCTGCAAGCAGCGTTGGTCGGGTCCGCCTTTGGCCGCTGCCGCCGTGTCCCGAGTCCCGATCTTAGTCAGACCTACATAGAAGTTTTTGTTTCATCACTCTACGACATTCCTAACAGAATTTACAAGCAGTTTTGTCAGTTTTTTTTCCTAGGGGGAGCTAGAGCACAATTTTCATTTTTGGGGTTTGTTTTTTTATTGGATGGCAATTTTCACCAGTCCTGATTTGTGTGTAAAATTTGGTGAGTTTTGAAGCATGTTAAGGGGGTCAAATTACAGATTGGCGTTTCTGGATGTTGTTGATAAATGGCTTTCGCTTGGCATAGTATAGCTTTAACTGGCACTTTGAAGCATTTTAAGGGGGTCAAATATAAGTTCAAAGAGGCAAAAAAGGCATTTTTTGCAAAATGTTGTTCTGAAGGGTTTTTTGCCAACTTCCTGTTGATTTTAGGTATAGAAGTGTTTATTTGAAATGTAGGTCTAAGTCAGACCTACATAGTGGTTTTTGTTTCATGTCTCTCTGACATTCCTACCGGAAGTTACAAGCAGTTTTGTCTGTTTTCTCTTCCTAGGAGCATTATTTTCTGTGTTTTATTTAAAAATTGCGCTAGAGCGCATTTTTCATTTTTCGGGTTTGGTTTTTTCATTATATCGCAATTTCTGCCAGTCCTGATGTGTGTGCCAAGTTTGGTGAGTTTTGAAGCATTTTAAAGGGGTCAAATTACTGATCAAAGAGGCAAAAGTACAATTTTTTGCGAAAATTTTGCTTTGAATGGGTTTTTGCAAAATTTTTGTTGATTTTTGCCCCAGAAGATACAATTATGAAATTTAGGTATAAGTCAGCCCTATATAGAGTTTTTTGTTTCATCTCTCTACGACATTCCTAACGGAAGTTACAAGCAGTCTGTTTTTTTTTTTTTTCCTAGGGGGCGGTAGCGCACAATTTTCATTTTTGGGGTTTGGTTGCTTATTATGTTGGGGTGTCCCGGTAGACCGATGTGTTTGTCAAATTTGGTGAGTTTTGAAGCATGTTAAGGGGGTCAAATAGCCACGCGTAAGTGCGGAATAAACAATAATAATAAAACGCACGAGATTCAATAGGGTCCTTGCCTATTGAATAGGCGGGGCGGACCCTAACAACAAAAAAAACTAAAACATAATCAACCAACAATATAAGAAAGGGGACCGGAGGGTGTGTTCCAACTATCGTGGGATCACACTCCTCAGTGTTCCCAGTAAGGTTTATTCAGGTGTAATGGAGAGGAGGCTACGGCGGATAGTCGAACCTCGGATTCAGGAGGAACAGTATGGTTTTCGTCCTGGTCATGGAACTGTGGACCAGCTCTATACTCTCGGCAGGGTTCTTGAGGGTGCATGGGAGTTTGCCCAACCAGTCTACATGTGCTTTGTGGACTTGGAGAAGGCATTCGACCGTGTCCCTCGGGAAGTCCTGTGGGGAGTGATCAGAGAGTATGGGGTATCGGACTTTCTGATCCGCTCCCTATATGATCAGTGTCAGAGCTTGGTCCGCATTGCTGGAAGTAAGTCGGACACGTTTCCAGTGAGAGTTGGACTCCGCCAAAGCTGTCCTTTGTCACCGAATCTGTTCATAACTTTTATGGACAGAATTTCTAGGCGCAGTCAAGGCGTTGAGGGGTTCCGGTTTGGTGGCTGCGGGATTAGGTCTCTGCTTTTTGCAGATGATGTGGTCCTGATGGCTTCATCTGACCGGGATCTTCAGCTCTCACTGTATCGGTTCGCAGCCGAGTGTGAAGCGACCGGAATGAGAATCAGCACCTCATAGTCCGAGTCAATGGTTCTCGCCCGGGAAAGGGTGGAGTGCCATCTCCGGGTTGGGGAGGAGACCCTGCCCCAAGTGGAGGAGTTCAAGTACCTAGGAGTCTTGTTCACGAGTGGGAGAGATCGACAGGCAGATCGGTGCAGCGTCTTCATAATGCGCACGTTGTACCGATCCGTTGTGGTGAAGAAGGAGCTGAGCCAGAAGGCAAAGCTCACAATTTACCGGACGATCTACGTTCCCATCCTCACCTATGGTCATGAGCTTTGGGTCATGACCGAAAGGATAAGATCACGGGTACAAGCGGCCGAAATGAGTTTCCTCCGCCGTGTGGCGGGGCTCTCCCTTAGAGATAGGGTGATAAGCTCTGCCATCCAGGAGGAACTCAAAGTAAAGCCGCTGCTCCTCCACATCAAGAGGAGCCAGATGAGGTGGTTCGGGCATCTGGTCAGGATGCCACCAGAACGCCTCCCTAGGGAGGTGTTTAGGGCACGTCCAACCGGTAAGAGGCCACGGGGAAGACCCAGGACACGTTGGGAAGACTATGTCTCCCGGCTGGCCTGGGAATGCCTCGGGATCCCCCGGGAAGAGCTGGACGAAGTGGCTGGGGAGAGGGAAGTCTGGGCTTCACTGCTTAGGCTGCTGCCCCCGTGACCTGACCTCGGATAAGCGGAAGAAGATGAATGGATGGATGAAACAACGATATATTTTGCACACATGCACGATTGCACCATGCGTAGACAAGCAACCAAACTAACAAAGCATCATTTCAACACCCACACACACCGTGGTGACCTCTGCGGTGTTCAACGCCATCGTCTGCTGGGGTGAAGGAGCAGACCCAACAAAGCAACCAAGAGAGCCAACTCCACCCTCGGCCGGCCACCAACTCTTGGCCAATGTCCGAGCGAGGATGCGTCCAAGGAGACCGAGGCGTCCGATACACGTTCATTCAGCCAAGACGCCGTGAAGCCCTGTCTCTTCATCCGCAGCTCCTCTCTGACATGTTTCCTCATGTCATGTCATGTGGAAACATGACATTACCCCAATATATTTTTTGTTCAAACAAATTGTATTTTGCATGCTCATATTTAATTGAAAATCTCTTTTAAACATGGATGAATAGATCAGCAATAGTCCAAATTTAATCTTAATGTTTTGTCCATCTGTCATTGCTATAATTGAAGTCTGCATAACATTTTGATACCAAACAGAAGGGGAAAGTTTAACAAACATTATAAACATTTGTCTGAAGTGTAAAAATACATACAACCAGCTATGAATTAATACATTAACACAGAAACTTCTGCATCTGGCCTCCAAATAGAATTAATCACAATTAATTCTGCACAATCGACCAAATTCGTAAATACTAACCGATGCCCGTCCAAGATTTCCATTGAATTTATTGAGGAGACGACTTGTCCAGGGTGTTCCCAGCCTTCCGCCTGATTGTAGCTGAGATAGGCACCAGCGACCCACCCACAACCCCAAAAGGGACAAGCGGTAGAAAATGGATGGATGGATGGATTCACACCATGTCAAAACAATCATCATCAAAGGGGCAGCATAGCTTGGTTGGTAGAGCGGCTGTGCCAGCAGCTTGAGGGTTGCAGGTTCGATTCCAGCTTCCGCCATCCTAGTCACTGCTGTTGTGTCCTTGGGCAAGACACTTTACCCACCTGCTCCCAGTGCCACCCACACTGGTTTAAATGTAACTTAGATATTGGGTTTCACTATGTAAGGCGCTTTGAGTCACTAGAGAAAAGCACTATATAAATATAATTCACTTTACTTCACAAAGACTGCATGTTTAGATATTGACTTGAAAGTGGAAAACTGTGACACTTTGCTGGCATCCTGGTGATTTTGTTGTTCTCTCGTGGGTGCAGCGGAGATGGAACACAGCGTGAAGGTAGGAATGATAATTTATTTGTACACAAGAGAACACTATAAAACAAACTAAGAACAAAGGCACTTGCACAAAGGCACTTAAACAAAAAAAACAAAGCGCTAGCATGTAAGCTAGGGACATAAACAGGGCAGGACTAGCGTGGAAGCTAACAAGTCTCAAAAGTAGATTACCACAATGCGGGAAGCAAATAAGAGTCAGAGAACGAATGGCAAAAGAAGGCGGGCTTAAAGACCTACTGAAACCCACTAATACCGACCACACAGTCTGATAGTTTATATATCAATGATGAAATATTAACATTGCAACACATGCTAATACGGCCTTTTCAGTTTACTAAATTGCAATTTCAAATTTCCCGGGAGTTTCTTGTTGAAAACGTCGCGGAATGATGACGTGTACGCAAGACGTCACAGGTTTTTAGGAAATATGAGCGCTGCACACACACGCAGCTAAATGTCGTCTGCTTTAACCGCATAATTACACAGTATTTTGGATAGCCGTGTTGCCGAATCTTTTGCAATTCGTTCAAATAATAATGGAGAAGTCAAAGTAGAAAGATGGAGTTGGGAAGCTCTAGCCTTTAGCCACACAAACACACGGTGATTCCTTGTTTAAAATTTCCGGAGGTGAAGCTTTCCTATGGATCAGAGCGGTCAAGCGAACATGGATCCCGACCACTTGTCAACCAGCAGTTTTGGCTGAGAAAATTGTGGTAAAAAGTCGCCACTTACCGGAGATCAGCCGAGCTGGTGCCACCCGTACAGCTGCCGTCAACTTCCATCAGACACTGGCGTCAACACACCCTTCTGACTATCAGGTACTATTTAACTCACTAAAACACTAGCAACACAATAGAAATATAAGGGATTTCCCAGAATTATCCTAGTAAACGTGTCTAAAAATATCTGAATCCGCCCCAATGCAATCTCGTTTTTTTTTTAACATGAATTATTATTATTATTTTTTTTCTAGTCCGTCGCTATCAATATCCTCAAACACAAATCTTTCATCCTCGCTCAAATTAATGGGGAAATTGTCGTTTTCTCCGTCCGAATAGCTCTTTTTGTTGGAGGCTCCCATTAAAAACAATGTGAGGAGCCATCAACGGGTGACGTCATCGTCTGCGACTTCCGGTAAAGGCAGGGCTTTTCTGTTTAGCGACCAAAAGTTGCGAACTTTATTGTCGATGTTCTCTACTAAATCCTTTAAGCAAAAATATGGCAATATCGCGAAATGATCAAATATGACACATAGAATGGACCTGCTATCCCCGTTTAAATAAGAAAATCTCATTTCAGTAGGCCTTTAAATCAGGGGTCTCAAACTCTATTTACCTGGGGGGCACTGGATGCAGAGTCTGGGTGAGGCTGGGTCGCAAGAAAACATATTTAAAAAAATATATTGCATACTCCTCAGCATGTTTAGTTGTATAATGACGTTTCAAATTGTATCCTTGGATCACCGCAACGTTCTCTGTGCTCAGCAAAGAAATATTGCACCGCCCACTTTTCCTGGAATTGTCTTTGCTCATCACTAACCTTTCTCTTCACTGCAGGCTTTGAAAAAGACACGTTTGGGGTTGTGGAATATATTTGTATTTAGCCGACGCACGGAGAATAATGTTATTTCCGCAATGTGTGTCGTTCCGCTTTTCCTCCCTACAGTAACACGGCAGTCGGCGGGTAATAGCCGGGAAAGTACCTGGATAGCGAGCGCAAAAAAGTGACGGCTCCCGGAGTGTTATAGAGAAATAAATGTCGTGTTCATCGTGTGAGGCAATGCAAATTAAACAATTAACAAAACAACGGTTTGAATTGGTCCAGGTTATCGGGGACTGTTATTACTGACGGACAGGTGTAACGGTGTGACTGCAGCCAGGCACGTAAGAAAACCCTCGTCTACATGGCAACGTCTCTGTGTTGCTTTCACTCATCTGCCGCTCTTCCACTAATGCAGGGGTAGGCAACCCAGAACGTTGAAAGAGCACTTTTGGACCCAGATAACACAACGCTGTCAAGCGCCATTCATATAAAACTTGCGGGCCGCACTCAATCAATCAATCAATGTTTATTTATATAGCCCTAAATCACAAATGTCTCAAAGGACTGCACAAACCATTACGACTACAACATCCTCGGAAGAACCCACAAAAGGGCAAGGAAAACTCATACCCAGTGGGCAGGGAGAATTCACATCCAGTGGGACGCCAGTGACAATGCTGACTATGAGAAACCTTGGAGAGGACCTCAAATGTGGGCAACCACCCCCCCCCCCCCTCTAGGGGATCGAAAGCAATGGGTGTCGAGCGGGTCTAACATATTACTGTGAAAGTTCAATCCATAGTGGCTCCAACACAGCCGCGAGAGTTCAATTCAAAGCGGATCCAAGACAGCAGCGAGAGTCCCGTCCACAGGAAACCATCCCAAGCGGAGGCGGATCAGCATCGTAGAGATGTCCCCAACCGATACACAGGCGAGCGGTCCATCCAGCCAGTACTTCATCCATGGTCATCGGACCGGACCCCCTCCACAAGGGAGGGGGGGACATAGGAGGAAAAAAGAAAAGAAGCGGCAGATCAACTGGTCTAAAAAGGAGGTCTATTTAAAGGCTAGAGTATACAGATGAGTTTTAAGGTGAAACTTAAATGCTTCTACTGACACTAACATTAAACTTTCATATTAAGGTGGGGTGTGAGTGTGAAGCGACCGGAATGAGAATCAGCACCTCCAAGTCCGAGTCCATGGTTCTCGCCCGGAAAAGGGAAGAGTGCCATCTCCGGGTTGGGGAGGAGACCCTGCCCCAAGTGGAGGAGTTCAAGTACCTAGGAGTCTTGTTCACGAGTGAGGGAAGAGTGGATCGTGAGATCGACAGGCGGATCGGTGCGGCGTCTTCAGTAATGCGGACGTTGTACCGATCCGTTGTGGTAAAGAAGGAGCTGAGCCGGAAGGCAAAGCTCTCAATTTACCGGTCGATCTACGTTCCCATCTTCACCTATGGTCATGAGCTTTGGGTCATGACCGAAAGGATAAGCGGCCGAAATAATTTTCCTCCGCCGTGTGGCGGGTCTCTCCCTTAGAGATAGGGTGAGAAGCTCTGCCATCCTGGAGGAACTCAAAGTAAAGCCCCTGCTCCTTCACATCGAGAGGAGCCAGATGAGGTGGTTCGGGCATCTGGTCAGGATGCCACCCGAACTCCTCCCTAGGGAGGTGTTTAGGGCACGTCCAATATGTAGGAGGCCACGGGGAAGACCCAGGACACGTTGGGAAGACTATGTCTCCCGGCTGGCCTGGGAACGCCTCGGGATCCTCCGGGAAGAGCTGGACGAAGTGGCTGGGGAGAGGGAAGTCTGGGTTTCCCTGCTTAGGCTGTTGCCCCCGCGATCCGACCTCGGATAAGCGGAAGAAGATGGATGGATGGATTAAGATGGGGGCCGCAAAATAATGTCTCGCGGGCCGCAATTGGCCCGCGGGCCGCGTGTCTTAGACCCCTGCTTTAAATAGAAGGGATAATCAACAATCAGGAATGTGTGTGAAAAACAAGGCAGGTGACACAAATGGGTAACTATAGAAACGGAACAAAACAGGAAGTGCCACCAGGAACTAAGGGAGTCACATAACAAGACAAAGTACAAAACAGAACCAAAACCAGAATATGGCATGATCCAAGTTGTGGATCATGACAAAAACGGCTCCATTTTTTGGTAAATGTCTGCGGTGTGACAGCACTTCTTCATCGTAATGGCCAATTTTTTATTTTTTTTTGCTTATCATCCCTTACCCCTGGCTCGTAAGTGGCCCGTGCTAGTCCTGGACATTTTCATCCCCCTCCAAAAAAAAGACGAGGCCTGTGTTTCTTAGATGGCTCCGCGTCGCACACCTGCTCGTTGAGTAAAAATCAGTTGCGCCCATCTCAACCTCACACGCCATAAACTAGCTGCGGCGCTCTTATTTCACGGTCCAGTTTATGTGCAGTATCACTCCCCCCCGTCTATGCTATAATGAGAGGCGGGCGCAGGAGCCTTGGCTTCAGGGACTTGTATTATTGTGACTGTATTATATGGCTGACGGGGGCTTATGTTTCTAATCGCCCTCCCTATCGCATTAAACTCAGCCGTCAGTGTTTCTGACACTGACTGCGTAGGTGAACAGTACATCGAGAGCGGTGCTGATGCTGCACGGATCATCATTGCGCATCGTTTTTGTTTCATCTCCCCAGACCACGACAGTAAAGATTGGAGGGACGTGGCCGCGACTACGCCGCGCTTCATCTTCCAGACGCCCGTATGAGTTATTAGCAAACTCGGCGGGGGGGTGGGGGGTGGGGGGGGGGAGCAACGAGTGCACGGAAAAGGTGCGGTGTGTCCGTAAGGGTAGGCCGGTATCCGACTTCCCCTCCGCAGAGCCTCGTCACGAGATGCACTCCGTCAGCCTTTTTCTCGGGAGCCTCGGAGACGCTTGCTTAGCTCTTTGATTATTACCCCCGAGCTTTGATTAATGCGGCGGGGGCTCGCACTGGTTGATCTTTTTGATTGTATGTGGTTTCTTTATCAAGGTGATGGAGTGGGCACACCCCGAACAGGAGGATTAATCAGCAAGAAAAGATGGACTGAACCAGCTCAAAATGCCCCAATTGTTGGACAATTAGGAGTTTAATCCATATTGTTGTAATATGTCGTACAAGTTGGACAAATACTTAAAAAGTCTTGTGTGTGTTTTTTTTTTTGCCGTACTTATGTGATGACTCTTCTTCGGCATGGTTGTTTTCCCAAGGATGCGTCGAAGCGATGAACACAACAAGGTAAGTTAAAGGGAGTTGCCGTGCGCAACCCGAGGGTCCCTGGTTCAAATCCCACCTAGAACCAACCTCGTCACGTCCTTTGTGTCCTGAGCAAGACACTTCACCCTTGCTCCTGATGGTTGCTGGTTGGCGCCTTGCATGGCAGCTCCCTCCATCAGTGTGTGAATGTGTGTGTGAATGGGTAAATGTGGAAGTAGTGTCAAAGCGCTTTGAGTACCTTGAAGGTAGAAAAGCGCTATACAAGTACAACCCATTTATCATTTATTTATTTATTTAATAATAAAAGGCTATGAACAAAAACACTGGTGTAAAGAGAAAAGGTAAACAAAAGGCGCTAGCGTGAAAGCTAGGATAAAAAACACAAGGAAAACTAAAACTTGGTACGAGGACACAAAAGAGTAAACAAAAACATTCAGCATGAAAGCTGGAAAATAAAGTGGGTTAGCATGAGAGCTAGCGAGAAAATACATACATAGAATGATGAGAGTCGTCACTGATGGAGGGTGAAAATTAGGATCCGAGAATGAGTAAACAGAAAAGGTGAGCTTAAATAGGAGGGTGAAAATTAGTAGCAGATCCAGGCTCGGGATCTTTCTGTGTGGAGTTTGCATGTTCTCCCCGTGAATGCGTGGGTTCCCTCCGGGTACTCCGGCTTCCTCCCACTTCCAAAGACATGCACCTGGGGATAGGTTGATTGGCAACACTAAATTGGCCCTAGTGTGTGAATGTGAGTGTGAATGTTGTCTGTCTATCTGTGTTGGCCCTGCGATGAGGTGGCGACTTGTCCAGGGTGTACCCCGCCTTCCGCCCGATTGTAGCTGAGATAGGCGCCAGCGCCCCCCGCGACCCCAAAAGGGATTAAGCGGTAGAAAATGGATGGAATGGATGGATGGTGTGCGGGGCGAGACTAACAGGTGGACTGATGCGTAACCATAGTGATGGACAAACACAGGAAGTAAACGGGTCAGACTGAGAAGGAAATAAAGATGGAAAAAAACAAACATGTGAGGATCCGAGCAGCAGATCGCAACAACTTACTTGAAAATAAAAGACCAGACTGCGAGGTCCTCATAGAATACGCCGGGGGTCGGCAACCCAAAATGTTGAAAGAGCCATATTGGACCAAAAGTACAAAAAAACAAATCTGTCTGGAGGCGCAAAAAATGAAAAAAACATAAATAAGTCTTATAATGAAGGCAACACATGACGGAAGTGTCCATATTAGCTATAATAGCCTACTATCAAAATGACTATGTGTCGCAGGCTTAAAGGCCGACTGAAATGAGGTGTTCTTATTCAAACGGGGATAGCAGGTCCATTCTATGTGTCATACTTGATCATTTCGCAATATTTTTGCTGAAAGGATTTAGTAGAGAACATCGACGATAAAGTTGGCAACTTTTGGTGCTGATAAAAAGCCTTGCCTGTACCGGAAGTAGAAGACGATGTGCGCGGACGTCACGGGTTGTGGAGCTCCTCACATCCTCACATTGTTTACAATCATGGCCACCAGCAGCTAGAGCGATTCGGACCGAGAAAGCGCAAATTTCCCCATTCATTTGAGCGAGGATGAAAGATTCGTGGATGAGGAAAGTGAGAGTGAAGGACTAGAAGAAAAAAAAAAGACGAGGGCAGTGGGAGTGATTCAGATTGTGGCGGTCCGTGTGGGTTGCCGTGACACTGGACACAAGACGCATCAGAGCAGGTTTGACTGGTATTTATTATTTCAATAAACCTGTCTTCCTCTGGCCATCCGATCGCGACACTTTTCAGCGCGCGGGCTCTTCCTGCTTGCCGCCGCCGCATGCCTTTCGGCGTCCGGCGTCTGCGTCCATTGCGGGGGGGTCGTCATCTCACTCTCTTGTCCTCGATCGTCGTGCTCGTTGTCTGGTTGCCGTGGTTTCCTCGCCTACTCCTCCCCGATCGTTCCTTCTTCCCCTCTTTTGTGCTGTAACAACAGATGAGCAGATTGAGCGCAGGTGTGTGGTGAACGCACCTGACTTGGCTGGCTGGAGCGTCGCTCTGAGTGCGTCCCGCCTCCTCTCTCCGCCGCACGCCCCACCTCCTGGCCGCCATTACGGGTAGGACCGGCATTTGTCCGACCCTGCTGTCGGCTCCTCGGCTCCGTCTCTCCACACGGATGTTATTAGACACATTTACTAGGATAATTCTTGAAAATCCCTTATCTGCTTATTGTGTTACTAGTTTTTTAGTGAGATTATATAGTCATACCTGAAAGTCGGAGGGGCGTGGTGACCGCCAGTGTCTCTGAGGGAAGCCACGGAGGAGCCAAGAAAGTCGCAGCTGCCTCTTTGACAGCTGCAGGAGGAATGACACAAGCAACGCTCATGTGTACGGTAATAGCCGACTTTTTACCACAATTTTCTCACCGAAACCTGCCGGTTGACATTTGGTAGAAAAAACATGTGCGCTTGACCGCTTTGTTCCATATTAAAGCTTCACAACAAACAAAGAAACACCGGCTGTGTTTGTGTTGCTAAAGGCGGCCGCAATACACTGCTTCCCACCTACATCTTTCTTCTTTGACGTCTCCATTACTAATTGAACAAATTGCAAAAGATTCAGCAATACGTCAAAATAGCCAAGCAGAGAGAGTTTTCAACAAGTTTAGTGTTTTTCAACACCACCATTAAAATAATTAGCTTTCTTTTTTTGGACTTTCCGGTCTCTCTCCCAACTTCCTCCCCTCCTGCACCTGACCGCTCACTGTTAAAGACAACAGATAATTAATTTAACACGTAGCACCTGTGCGATCTAATCATCTGCCAGCTGTGTCTCTCTGTCAGCACATGCCACACCCCCGTTCGATGGCGCTCTGTTTCAGCCCCAAGGCCAGAGGCGTTGAGCTTTACTCCTGCTCGCTGATCACAATCCCGTTCCACATACCTCCACCGCCAGACTTAGGCTGGGACTTCGTCCGGCCTCGCCTACTCCCCCGCCCCCGCATGAGAGCGGGAGAGGAAGTCCGCCACGGCCATCTGCGCCCCCGGCCTATGGATCACTCTGAAATGGTAGGGTTGTAAAGCGAGATACCAACGGGTGATCGGCGCGTTGATTCGTTAGCACATGCCACGCCCCCATTGTATGTTGATCTGTTTCAGCCACATGGCCAGATGCGATGATTTTTACTCCTGCGGCGCGCTGATCACCATCCCCTTCCACAAAAAACATTCTTAAATTAGAGGCTACTCAGAGGTGCGATAACTCCTGTAAATTATGGGCTTTTAACGGCCAAAGGTATAGATGTGTGTGTCCACGTTAAAGGAAGCGTCTTCTTGTAATAGATTTATTCCAACTTTGGCAAGCTAGGTAATGTTTGCTGTGGTCTGGAACAACATGTATCGATCCATTGTGGTGAAGAAGGAGCTGAGCCGGAAGGCAAAGCTCTCAATTTACCGGTCGATCTACGTTCCTATACTCACCTATGGTCATGAGCTTTGGGTCATGACCGAAAGGACAAGATCCCGGGTACAAGCGGCCAAAATGAGTTTCCTCCACTGGGTGGCGGGGCTCTCCCTTAGAGATAGGGTGAGAAGCTCTGCCATCCGGGAGGAGCTCAAAGTAAAGCCGCTGGTCAGGATGCCACCCGAACGCCTCCCTAGGGAGGTGTTTAGGGCACGTCCAATTGGTAGGAGGCCACGGGGAAGACCCAGGACACGTTGGGAAGACTATGTCTCCCGGCTGGCCTGGGAACGCCTCGGGATTGGACGAAGTGGCTGGGGAGAGGAGCGTCTGGGCTTCCCTTGCTTAGGCTGCTGCCCCCATGACCCGACCTCGGATAAGCGGAAGGAGATGGATGGATGGATGGTATGTAAACTTTAGACCACGGTTCTATTTACATGCAAATTATTTCAACTAAATATGGCCCCCGGGTCAAGACGTTTGGGGACCAATCAAGCTTAACTTTTACAGACGTTAACTTGTCAGTCCCCTAAAGGTGTGTAACAAAAAGAAAAGACTGGTACATTCAACTTGGCAAAGACTACTTCCACACTAAGACGGCACATCGTAGGCTATACACTACTGCCATCTAATGTGTTAGAATTGCAATGGAAGGCAAAGTCTACTATATAGTACAGTACAGTACTTGCAAATGAGACACAGAAATGTAAGACGACATGAAAGCAACTGGGCAGCAGAACTCAAAGTTAAAATAAATCAAAAAATCCCCCCACGAAAAACAAAACAAAAAAAAGTAAGACAACATGAAAACAACTGGGCAGCAGAACTCAGAGTTAAAATAACCCCCCCCCCCCCCCCCCCCAAAAAAAATGTATATATATATATATTTTTATATATATATATCTGTCCATCCATTTTTTACCGTTTATTCCCTTTTGGGGTCGCGGGGGGCGGTGGCGCCTAGCTCAGCTACAATCGGGCGAAAGGCGGTGTACACCCTGGACAAGTCACCACCTCATCGCAGGGCCATATGTATATATATATGTATATATATATGTATATATATATATACATATATATGTATATATATATATATATATATATATATACATATATATGTGTGTGTGTGTGTATATATATATATATATATATATATATATATATATATATATATATATATATGCATATATATGTGTGTGTGTGTGTATATATATATATATATATATATATATATATATATATATACATATATATGTGTGTGTGTGTGTATATATATATATATATATATATATATATACATATATGTGTGTGTGTGTGTATATATATATATATATATATATATATATATATATATATATATACATATATGTGTGTGTGTGTGTATATATATATGGGTTGTACTTGTATAGCGCTTTTCTACCTTCAAGGTACTCAAAGCGCTTTGACATTACTTCCACATTTACCCATTCACACACATATTCACACACTGATGGAGGGAGCTGCCATGCAAGGCGCCAACCAGCACCCATCAGGAGCAAGGGTGAAGTGTCTTGCTCAGGACACAACGGACGTGACGAGGTTGGTACTAGGTGGGATTTGAACCAGGGCCCCTCGGGTTGCGCACGGCCACTCTCCCACTGCGCCACGCCGTCCCATATATATATATATATATATATATATATATATATATATATATATATATATATATATATATATATATATATATATATATATATATATATATATATATATATAAATATAGAAGACCCAGGACACGTTGGGAAGAGTATGTCTCCCGGCTGGCCTGGGAACGCCTCGGGATCCCACGGGAAGAGCTAGACGAAGTGGCTGGGGAGAGGGAAGTCTGGGTTTCCCTGCTTAGGCTGTTGCCCCCGCGACCCGACCTCGGATAAGCGGAAGATGATGGATGGATGGATATATATGTATATATATATATATATGTATGTTGAAGCCGCTTCATAGCGTTACCACTAACATGTGCTTCACAGGAGCCAGGCTTGCCACGTTAAACAGAGTTTTAATGTAAATATATTTTATCAAAGTCTTTTTCCACCAGAACGTGACTGAAAAGTCACGTCCGTATCCTCTCGCCCCCTTCCGTCTCCCGGCCGCTTCCTGTTAAAGACAACAGATGATCAGATCAACACGTACCACCTGTGAAATCCAATCACCTGCCAGCTGTGTCTCGCCGTCAGCAGACGCCCGATGGTGCTCATCCTCAGCACCATGGACAGCGGCTGTTCTAAATTCCCTTTGTCAGTGATTAAGATAGAAGATAAAGTTCCCTATTTAACATGTTAATTGTTGAATCTAATTGACTAGATTATTGTTGACGTAAACAAGCTACTCATGTAGTCATGCACTTTTAAGTTGAGTCAGCTATTTTTCCGGGTCCTTCAGTCAGTGTGTATGTGAGAGTGTACTTAGCTGCTGCTGCTAAAAAGTTACTGTGGAGAGGCGGAGCCGACAGGCTGACAGTGGGGTAGCGTTCCTACCCAAGATGGCGGCCAGGAGGCGGAGTGTGCGGCGGAGCAGAGAGGCGGGGCGAACTTGGAGCGACGCTGCAGCAATCAGAGTCAGGTGCGTAAACCACACACCTCCTCTCAATCCCTGCATCTTCTCCAGCAGTTTAAAAGGGGAGAAGGAGGAGCCATCGGGGCAGAAGACGGAGGAGAATTCACGGCAGAGCGACCCGAAGAAGGATGAGTCCGCGAGGAAGACGAAGCCACCGGCCACCGAAAGGTGAGCCGAGACAAGCAGCAAAGGATATCGCGCTAGAAATTGGCGCGACCGACTGGGACACAACAAGGTTTTTTGAAACAATAAACGATCGTCAAACCTGCTATGATGCGTCTTGTATAGACGGTCCATGCAACCCACACGATGACGGCTGGAGACCGGTCACAGTTGCATATAAAGAAGAAGCTGAAACGTAAAACGGTGTCCTTATACCCTTACCAGTGTACGCTCACGGGTGAAGAGTCCCAGCACAATAACAACATCAGTTTATCCATATGGTTCTTTAATAGCGGCGGTGATCTTTGCTCCTGCAAGCGCGCTGGCCACATCTCCCCCCACAATATCCTTTTTTTTTTTAAACAATTGACGTTTATTAGCATATTTGAACGTAAACAAAAATACAAAAAATTGGTACTTTTGAGTACCAGTGTTTTGATTCCCAATGGCACCACATTGAGTAAAATGTGAAAGGCACCTATCTCTACTGGAAAGATTTTAATCTGAACATTTTTGACAGTATACCAGTAAGCTGCTTTCCCTATACTACGGCTTTGCATATTTTGACCTTAAACTTTGACTATCGACTTTGGCGTGTTTAATAAGCGCAAGTGGAAAAACACAACCCCTTCGCATTTTTGCTTTTTGTCTGCATGCAACCCTCGGCGGAATAAAAAACGGTGTCCTTATTCCCCTTACAAGTGTACGCTCACGGGTTGAGAGTCCCAGCACAATAACAACATCATTTTATCCATATGGTTCTTTTATAGTGGCGGTGATCTTTGCTCATGCAAGCGCGCTGGCCACATCTCCCCCACAATATACTTAAAAAAAAAAATTTTTTAACAATTGACGTTTATTAGCATATTTGAACGTAAACAAAAATACAAAAAAATGGTACTTTTGAGTACCAATGTTTTAATTCCCAATGGCACCACATTGAGTAAAATGTGAAAGGTGCCTATCTCTACTGGGAAGTTTTTAATTTGACCATTTTCGACGGTATACCGGTGAGCTGCTTTCCCTGTACTACGACTTAGCATATCTTGACCTTAAACTTTGACGATCGACTTTGGCGTGTTTAATAAGCGCAAGTGGAAAAACACAACCCCTTCGCATTTTTGCTTTTTGTCTGCATGCAACCCTCGGCGGAATAAAAAACGGTGTCCTTATTCCCTTACAAGTGTACGCTCACGGGTTAAGAGTTCCAGCATAATAACAACATCATTTTATCCATATGGTTCTTTAATAGCGGCGGTGATCTTTGCTCCTGCAAGCGCGCTGGCCACATCTTCCCCCACATTTACTTTTTTTTTTTTTTAAATTAACGTTTATTAGCATATTTGAACGTAAACAAAAATGCAAAAAAATGGTACTTTTGAGTACCAGTGTTTCGATTCCCAATGGCACCACATTAAGTAAAATGTGAAAGGTGCCCATCTCTACTGGAAAGTTTTTAATTTAAACATTTTTGACAGTATACCAGTGAGCTGGTTTCCCTGTACTACGACTTAGCATATCTTGACCTTAAACTTTGACGATCGACTTTGGCGTGTTTAATAAGCGCAAGTGGAAAAACACAACCCCTTCGCATTTTTGCTTTTTGTCTGCATGCAACCCTCGGCGGAATAAGTTTGAACAACACCAGGTGTTGGGGAAAAAGACTTGGAAAAAGAGAATATGTTTTTTAGAAAAAAAAGACAATGTCGCTCAGAGTGCGGTCGATACCCGTGTATGGGTGAGGAAAGGGAAATAGCCATTAAGCTGCTGCCATTTGCAGAGGATGTGCCCTTCAAAAAAAAAAAGGAGACATACAACAAAATGTATGCACACGGGGACGCAAACAGGAAAAATTGATTGCAACCTCACTGATTGCAGGGGCTCTGTCACCTCAAATCACAAAAGCCCCCCGTGAATCGGAAATGTCGCTAAATCAATGGCTCACTGACCAAAATAACTTTTTTTTCTGAAGATGAAGAAAGAAGGAAAAATGCTGCAACCTTGTCCAACCTTAACTACAATCTTTTTTTTGCTATTGTCCCAAAGTAAAATTGCATTTTTCTCTCAATAAACCCTCGCTTAATTTGCCCAGCTGCGGCTTCATGTATCCCCCTGATATCCCGAAAAACAATTGCACATCATTCAACCGGGGGCCCATATCTCTCTAATTAACCACTGACTTTACACTCCATTGATTTGCATTTGCGGCTATTCCAATTATACAATACATTGCATTTTAAACACAACTAATTGGAATTCTCCTTGTATGCAGTGAAGTACACCAGCGGTTTGGGGAAAAAACATGAAGACACAATGGTTCTCATTTACCAGCAGGCTACACTTTTAAACTATTGCTCTTTACACTGCTGTACATCTCCTCGTTAAAACCCATTCTTGCGATATGTCCTTTAAAGCCAGACTGCATTAAAGGTGAGTGTAATGTGGGCCTCGTAATGCTACTCAGCTGTTTGACACTAAAACCATTTTTTTTTTTTGCATTTTAAAGTACCGGGAGAGTGGAAAAACAAGTTGTCGCTATGTTGAAGCTATCATCGTGGTCAAAAGTTGACATACAATTGTGAAAGACATAATGTCATGGCTGTCTTGAGTTTCCAATCATTTCTACAACTCTTATTTGTTTTTGTGATAGAGTGATTGGAGCACATACTTGTTTTGTATACACACAGCAATGTTGATATTTGGTTACTGTCAAGACGGGGGAGACTGCGGTGTTTGTTCTCCCGGGATGCAAACGGGCCACTCTGGACCAGGCCTGAAGGTAGGAACATATTTAATTATTCACTATCAAAATAGGAACACACAAAAATGCGCACTAGGCGAAAACACAACTTAGACAGAACTATGGACAAGAAACAAAAACTTGCTAACTGTGGCATGAATAAAGAAAGCTTACTTGGCCTAGCATGAAGCGAACAATCACATGAAAACAAGCGTGGACCTAGTATGAAAACTGTGGCATGAAAAGAGCAAATACAGAGTAGCGTGTCGCTATGTTGAAGCTATTATTGTGCTCAAAAGTTGACATACACTTGTGAAAGACATAATGTCATGGCTCTCTTGAGTTTCCAATCATTTTTACAACTCTTATTTTTTTTTTTTGTGATAGAGTGATTGGAGCACATACTTGTTTTGTCATGAAAAACATGCATGAAGTTTGGTTCTTTCATGAATTTATTATGGGTCTACTGAAAATGTGACCAAAACTGCTCGGTCAAAAGTATACATACAGCAATGTTAATATTTGGTTACTGTCAAGACGGGGGAGGCTGCGGGGTTTGTTTTCCCGGGATGCAGACGGACTACTCTGGACCAGGCGTGAAGGTAGGAACATATTTAATTATTCACTATCAAAATAGGAACACACAAAAAGGCGCACTAGGCAAAAACATAACTTAGACAGAACTATGGACAAGAAACAACAACTCACTAACTGTGGCATGAATAAAGAAAGCTTACTTGGCCTAGCATGAAGCGGACAATCACATGAAAACAAGCGTGAAACT
Source organism: Nerophis ophidion (assembly GCF_033978795.1). Taxonomy (NCBI): domain Eukaryota; kingdom Metazoa; phylum Chordata; class Actinopteri; order Syngnathiformes; family Syngnathidae; genus Nerophis; species Nerophis ophidion. The sequence goes on along the minus strand of NC_084633.1, from coordinate 14,271,866 downwards.
AGTATGAAAACTGTGGCATTAAAAGAGCAAATACAGAGTAGCGTGTCGCTATGTTGAAGCTATTATCGTGGTCAAAAATTTACATACACTTGTGAAGGACATAATGTCATGGCTGTCTTGAGTGTCCAATAATTTCTACAACTCTTATTTTTTTTGTGATTGAGTGATTGGAGCACATACTTGTTTTGTCATGAAAAACATGCATGAAGTTTGGTTCTTTCATGAATTTATTATGGGTCTACTGAAAATGTGACCAAAACTGCTCGGTCAAAAGTATACATACAGCAATGTTAATATTTGGTTACTTTCAAGACGGGGGAGACTGCGGGGTTTGTTCTCCCGGGATGCAAACGGACTACTCTGGACCAGGCGTGAAGGTAGGAACATATTTAATTATTCACTATCAAAATAGGAACACACAAAAAGGCGCACTAGGCAAAAACATAACTTAGACAGAACTATGGACAAGAAACAACAACTCACTAACTGTGGCATGAATAAAGAAAGCTTACTTGGCCTAGCATGAAGCGGACAATCACATGAAAACAAGCGTGAAACTAGTATGAAAACTGTGGCATTAAAAGAGCAAATACAGAGTAGCGTGTCGCTATGTTGAAGCTATTATCGTGGTCAAAAATTTACATACACTTGTGAAGGACATCATGTCATGGCTGTCTTGAGTTCCAAATAATTTCTACAACTCTTATTTTTATTTTGTGATAGAGTGATTGGAGCACATACTTGTTTTGTCATGAAAAACATTCATGAAGTTTGGTTCTTTCATGAATTTATTATGGGTCTACTGAAAATGTGAGCAAATCTGCTGGGTCAAAAGTATACATACAGCAATGTTAATATTTGGTTCTTGTCAAGACGGGGGAGGCTGCGAGGTTTGTTCTCCCGGGATGCAAACGGACTACTCTGGACCAGGCGTGAAGGTAGGAACATATTTAATTATTCTCTATCAAAATAGGAACAAACAAAAAGGCGCACTAGGCGAAAACACAACTTAGACAGAACTATGGAAAAGAAACAAAAACTCGCTAACCGTGGCATGAATAAAGAAAGCTTACTTGGTCTAGCATGAAGCGAACAATCGCATGAAAACAAGCGTGGAGCTAGTATGAAAACTGTGGCATGAAAAGAGCAAATACAGAGCAACGTGTCGCTATGTTGAAGCTATTATTGTGGTCAAAAGTTTACATACACTTGTGAAGGACATCATGTCATGGCTGTCTTGAGTGTCCAATAATTTCTACAACTCTTATTTTTTTTGTGATTGAGTGATTGGAGCACATACTTGTTTTGTCATGAAAAACATGCATGAAGTTTGGTTCTTTCATGAATTTATTATGGGTCTACTGAAAATGTGACCAAAACTGCTCGGTCAAAAGTATACATACAGCAATGTTAATATTTGGTTACTGTCAAGACGGGGGAGACTGCGGGGTTTGTTCTCCCGGGATGCAAACGGACTACTCTGGACCAGGCGTGAAGGTAGGAACATATTTAATTATTCACTATCAAAATAGAACAAACAAAAAGGCGCACTAGGCGAAAACACAACTTAGACAGAACTATGGACAAGAAATAAAAACTCGCTAACTGTGGCATGAATAAAGAAAGCTTACTTGGCCTAGCACGATGCGAACAATCGTGTGAAAACAAGCGTGGACCTAGTATGAAAACTGTGGCATGAAAAGAGCAAATACAGAGTAGCGTGTCGCTATGTTGAAGCTATTATCGTGATCAAATTTTTACATACACTTGTGAAGAACATAATGTTATGGCTGTCTTGAGTTCCAAATAATTTCTACAACTCTTATTTTTATTTTGTGATAGAGTGATTGGAGCACATACTTGTTTTGTCATGAAAAACATTCATGAAGTTTGGTTCTTTCATGAATTTATTATGGGTCTACTGAAAATGTGACCAAAACTGCTCGGTCAAAAGTATACATACAGCAATGTTAATATTTGGTTCTTGTCAAAACGGGGGAGGCTGCGAGGTTTGTTCTCCCGGGATGCAAACGGACTACTCTGGACCAGGCGTGGAGGTAGGAACATATTTAATTATTCTCTATCAAAATAGGGACAAACAAAAAGGCGCACCAGGCGAAAACACAACTTAGACAGAACTATGGACAAGAAACAAAAACTCGCCAACTGTGGCATGAATAAAGAAAGCTTACTTGGCCTAGCATGAAGCGAACAATCGCATGAAAACAAGCGTGGACCTAGTATGAAAACTGTGGCATGAAAAGAGCAAATACAGAGTAGCGTGTCGCTATGTTGAAGCTATTATTGTGCTCAAATGTTTACATACACTTGTGAAGGACATCATGTCATGGCTGTCTTGAGTGTCCAATAATTTCTACAACTCTTATTTTTTTGTGATTGAGTGATTGGAGCACATACTTGTTTTGTCATGAAAAACATGCATGAAGTTTGGTTCTTTCATGAATTTATTATGGGTCTACTGAAAATGTGACCAAAACTGCTCGGTCAAAAGTATACATACAGCAATGTTAATATTTGGTTACTGTCAAGACGGGGGAGGCTGCGGGGTTTGTTCTCCCGGGATGCAAATGGACTACTCTGGACCAGGCGTGAAGGTAGGAACATATTTATTTATTCACTCTCAAAATAGGAACAAACAAAAAGGCGCACTAGGCGAAAATACAACTTAAACAGAACTATGGACAAGAAACAAAAACTTGCTAACTGTGGCATGAATAAAGAAAGCTTACTTGGCCTAGCATGAAGCGAACAATCGCATGAAAACAAGCGTGGACCTAGTATGAAAACTGTGGCATTAAAACAGCAAATAAAGAGTAGCGTGTCGCTATGTTGAAGCTATTATCGTGGTCAAAAGTTGACATACACTTGTGAAGGACATAATGTCATGGCTGTCTTGAGTTCCAAATAATTTCTACAACTCTTATTTTTATTTTGTGATAGAGTGATTGGAGCACATACTTGTTTTGTCATGAAAAACATTCATGAAGTTTGGTTCTTTCATGAATTTATTATGGGTCTACTGAAAATGTGACCAAAACTGCTCGGTCAAAGGTATACATACAGCAATGTTAATATTTGGTTCTTGTCAAAACGGGGGAGGCTGCGAGGTTTGTTCTCCCGGGATGCAAACGGACTACTCTGGACCAGGCGTGGAGGTAGGAACATATTTAATTATTCTCTATCAAAATAGGGACAAACAAAAAGGCGCACTAGGCGAAAACACAACTTAGACAGAACTATGGACAAGAAACAAAAACTCGCTAACTGTGGCATGAATAAAGAAAGCTTACTTGGCCTAGCATGAAGCGAACAATCGCATGAAAACAAGCGTGGACCTAGTATGAAAACTGTGGCATGAAAGGAGCAAATACAGAGTAGCGTGTCGCTAAGTTGACGCTATTATCGTGGTCAAAAGTTTACATACACTTGTGAAGGACATAATGTCATGGCTGTCTTGAGTTCCAAATAATTTCTACAACTCTTATTTTTTTTGTGATAGAGTGATTGGAGCACATACGTGTTTTGTCATGAAAAACATTCATGAAGTTTGGTTCCTTCATGAATTTATTATGGGTCTACTGAAAATGTGACCAAAACTGCTCGGTCAAAAGTATACATACAGCAATGTTAATATTTGGTTACTTTCAAGACGGGGAAGGCTGTGGCGTTTGTTCTCCCGGGATGCAAACGGACTACTCTGGACCAGGCGTGAAGGTAGGAACATATTTAATTGTTCACTATCAAAATAGGAACAGACAAAAAGGCGCACTAGGCGAAAACACAACTTAGACAGAACTATGGACAAGAAACAAAAAGTCGCTAACTGTGGCATGAATAAAGAAAGCTTACTTGGCCTAGCATGAAGCGAACAATTGCAGGAAAACAAGCGTGGACCTAGGATGAAAACTGTGGCATGAAAAGAGCAAATACAGAGCAGCGTGTCGCTATTATGAAGCTATTACCGTGGTCAAAAGTTTACATACACTTGTGAAGGACATAATGTCATGGCTGTCTTAAGTTTCCAATCATTTCTACAACTCTTATTTTTTTGTGATAGAGTGATTGGAGCACATACTTGTTTTGTCATGAAAAACATTCATGAAGTTTGGTTCTTTCATGAATTTATTACGGGTCTACTGAAAATGTGACCAAAACTGCTCGGTCAAAAGTATACATACAGCAATGTTAATATTTGGTTATTGTCAAGACGGGGGAGACTGCGGGGTTTGTTCTCCCGGGATGCAAACGGACTACTCTGGACCAGGCGTGAAGGTAGGAACATATTTAATAATTCACTATCCAAATAGGTCTTATGATCCGCTGTTTGGGTTTTTCTGGTCACTTTTGTTTTTCTGTTAGTCTTGGACTCCGTCTATGCACCTCTGAGTTTGTTACCATTGCAACTTATTACTTTCACCTGCCGCTTGTGCTACTGACGCACACCTGTTTGTCATCACTGACATTATTATTTAAGCCTGCTTTTGCCGTTCAGTCGGTCTGGCTTCTTTGTTTTTGCATCACGCGACTGCCACGTAGGTTTATTCTTGTCTTCTAGCCTCTGCTAAGTATCACGTTCTGTGCTAAGTGTTAGCCTTAGCTTCCGGTGCACTCGGCACCTTATCCAGTCGGTTTATTTTCTGTTTTTTGTACCAGTAGTGTTGTTTTGTAATTAAATCAAGTTGCTACCTGCAAGTCCTGTCCGGTTCACGTCCTTTGCATCCTGGGAGAACAAAAATCCTGCATCACCACTGTGGCATGTAAAGAGCAAAAACAGAGTAGTGTGAAATAGGCATGAAAGGAGCAATGTCGCCAGGACGACCAACTGGCAAAACAGGCTTAAATAATAGTTTCTGATTAGAGCAGGTGTATGATCCGAACAAATGAGGCAGGTGGAACTAATGAGTCGTCATGGAAACTAAAACAAACAAGAGTGCACAAAAACAGGAACTAATGGAGTTCAAAACTAACAGAACATAACTTAACAAAACCTAATCGAGACCAGTGGTTCTCAAATGGGGGTACGCGTACCGCTGGGGGTGCTTGAAGGTATGCCAAAGGGTACGAGAGATTTTTCAAAAATATTCTAAAAATAGCAACAATTCAAAAATCCTTTATAAATATGTTTATTGAACAATACTTCAACAAAATATGTTCATAAAGTGTGAAAAGAAATGCAACAATGCAATATTCAGTGTTGACAGCTAGATTTTTTGTGGACGTGTTCCATAAATATTGATGTTAAATATTTCTTTTTTCGAGAAGAAATGTTTAGAATGAAGTTGATGAATCCAGATGGATCTCTATTACAATCCCCAAAGAGGGCACTTTAAGTTGATGATTACTTTTATGTGTGGAAATCTGTATTTATAATTGAATCACTTGTTTATTTTTCAACAAGTTTTTAGTTATTTTTATATCTTTTTTTCCAAATAGTTCAAGAAAGACCACTACAAACGAGCAATATTTTGCAGTGTTATACCATTTCATAAATCAGAAACTGATGACATAGTGCTGTATTTTACTTCTTTATCTACTTTTTTTTCAACAAAAAATGCTTTGCTCTGATTAGGGGGTACTTGAATTAAAACAAATGTTCACAGGGGGTACATCACTGAAAAATATTTGAGAACCACTGTGCTAGAAAATGAAGAGTGTTTACTCCGCATTTCCATAAAGACATGGATGACAGAGTCTGGTATGGATGAATTTAACTGCCCTGCACAGATTTCTGACCTGAACCCAATAGATTAGACCACAGATCATGACATTTACATGTCCCTTGGCAAGTTTCACTGCAATGAGGCGCTTTTGGTAGCCATCCACAAGTTTCTGGTTGAATTTTTTTACCACTCCTTTTGACAAAATTGGAGAAAAATTCAACTAAATTTGTTGGTTTTCTCACATGGCCTTGTTTCTTCAGCATTGTCCACACGTTTAAGTCAGGACTTTGGGAAGGCCATTCTAAAAACCTTAATTCTAGCCTGATTTAGCCATTCCTTAATCACTTTTGACGTGTGTTTGGGGTCATTGTCCTGTTGGAACACCCAACTGTGCCCAAGACCCAACCTCCGGGCTGATGATTTTAGGTTGTCCTGTAGACTTTGGCGGTAATCCTCCTTTTTCATTGTCCCATTTTTTCTCTGTAAAACACCAGTTCTAATGGCAGCAAAACAGGCCTAGAGCATAATACTACCACCACCATGCTTGACGGTAGGGATGGTGTTCCTGGGATTAAAGGCCTCACTTTTTCCTCCTCCAAACATATTGCTGGGTATTTTGGCCAAACAGCTCCATTTTTGTTGCATCCGACCACAGAACTTTCCTCCAGAAAGTCTTATCTTTGTCCATGTGATGTCAGATGAAAGTGTTCACAAGTGTATTTAAACTTATGACCACGACTGCATATCTGATTAATGACACGAAAAAGACTTCCAAAGTTTGTGAACAAATAGACATGATCAAAATATTCCAAATCCCACATTTTGAGAGTTAATGGGCATCCCAGTCACGTGATCGTAGAGTTTGGAGCCACAGATCCCTTCCCCATCAACAACAATGCTAATCATGCAGACTTTGTGAGAGCCAACAACGATTGCTTTGGGACGAATGAACATCCAGAATGTTATATTTTTGAGCCCGAACACAACGAGGAAGAGTAATAAGGACTTTATTGTAACATTGTAGCATCAACAGCATTGCTAGGTGCTGAACATACAAACTAACTGTAATCAATTATAATAAAACAAACACTTACCGTACAATTTGTGGCATTTTGTGATTTTTAGAGGTTATTTTAGCATACTTTGCAAATAGTTTACACAATATCTATGTCCCACTCTCCCTTGTGAAGGGGGTCCGGTCCGATCCGGTGGCCATGTACTGCTTGCCTGTGTATCAGCTGGGGACATCTCTGCGCTGCTGATCCGCCTCCGCTTGGGATGGTTTCCTGCTGGCTCCGCTGTGAAGGGGACTCTCGCTGCTGTGTTGGATCCGCTTTGGACTGGACTCTCGCGACTGTGTTGGATCCATTGTGGATTGAACTTTCACAGTATCATGTTAGACCCGCTCGACATCCATTGCTTTCCTCCTCTCTAAGGTTCTCATAGTCATCATTGTCACCGACGTCCCACTGGGTCATTATTGTCACCGATGTCCCACTGGGTGTGAGTTTTCCTTGCCCTTATGTGGGCCTACCGAGGATGTCGTGGTGGTTTGTGCAGCCCTTTGAGACACTAGTGATTGATTGATTGATTGAATTGAATATGATTCTATTGGTAAATACATTTTGCAGGAAGTTGACAAGGGCAAGGCTTCCCAATGTTGAGAATCTATAAAACTCTCCAAGGATGGACGTACTGAAGTACGTATATGTGAGTACATATTAGGTACGACTCTAATCTTATATAATAGTAATACATTACGGGTTCTGACAAAACAAACACGCAATGGCCGACGCTTACCTCGGTGACCCGCTTGATATACGGCGTCAGGGTAAGGCGCACAATCTATGCACCAGTTTGTTATCATCCTCAGCACATCCATCACATATTCAAGGCTCCCAGGTACCATCGGCAGGCAGTCGATGGCCATCGCTAAAGAGGATGAGGTGCGCTCGAGATTGAAGGTGGCAGCGTAAAGTGTACAGGAACAGGAGCCCGGCAGTTTAGATGTAATTATGATAGCAGGAATAGGGGAGGGAAAGTGTGTGGTATTGCTTTGCATTGCACCCGAACCTTGAAGCTTTATACGACAAAGTGCATACCCGAGATGTGAACATGTGAAATCGGAGAATATTGCATACGCCTAAACCATGGGTGTCAAACTCTGGCCCGCGGGCCAAATTTGGCCCTCCCTGTAATTTCATTTGGCCCTTGAGGCAATGTCAAATTAACATCAGAGCTGGCCCGCCAGTGTTATACAGCGGCAGTTTCGCTGTAACACCGCATTCACTGCTAATACTCATACATGTCAACCCTCCCAATTTTCCCAGGAGACTCCCGAAGTTCAGTGCCCCTCCCGAAAATCTCCCGGGGAAACCAATCTCCCGAATTTCTCCCAATTTCCACCCGGACAACAATATTGGGGGCGTTCTCTGCAACCTGTGGTCACGTCTGCTTTTCCTCCATACAAACAGCGTGCCGGCCCAGTCACATAATATATGCGGCTTTAGCACACACACAAGTGAATGCAATGCATACTTGATCAACAGCCATACAGGGCACACTGAGGGTGGCCGTATAAACAATGCCAACACTGTTACAAATATGTGCCGCATTGTGAACCCACACCAAATAATAATGACAAACACATTTCGGGAGAACAGCGGCACAAATACCCAGAACCCCTTGCAGCACTAACTCTTCCTGGACGCTACTATAAAACCCTCCCGCTACCACCAAACCCCGCAGGTCCCTATTAAAAGGGGAATTTGTTCAACCTTGGCCCGTGGCTTTGTTTTAGTTTAAAATTTTGGCCCACTCTGTATTTGAGTTTGACAACCCTGGCCTAAACAATGCAAAACTAAATCACAGATTTAAAATCTAAAATGTGTCAGAATCAGAAATACTTTATTAAAGGGGAAATTCAGATTAGTGTGATTAGTATGACCCCGACATGACGAGACGGCAGGTAATGTGCATGTAAAATATATTTTTTTTTTACAAGGGAGCACCAGCGTGGCTATGGCAATATATTACAAGTGAGCAAAAACCAGACAAAAAAACAAGGCAAGGACAAAAACAAAAAAAGGGCCCCATGAACATATAACAACAAACTCCCTCATTCTGCACTCCATCCAGTTGTATAATCACTCGGCATGCAGCAATAGATGATAATTTTCTATTGTCTGACCGCTTCTACTGTATGTTAGTTACTTCTATTTGCTTATAATGTATATTTTCTGCTAGATATACTCTATTTTATGATGCCCTTTTTTTGTTATATTTGTTGTATATTGTTATGTGATTTGTTATATATCGTATACATTATATAAAAATACAATATATTATAATCATATAATATATCAGTATATTTTTACTGTATATATACAATGTACATATTATATATGTTATATTTTATACTGCAACTATAGTACATATTTAGTATACTTAATACCTGCATTATCCTTTCCATCCTTACCCTTTCAATCTTTTTTTTTTTGCTGCAGCTGTTACATATACTGTAATATTGTACATGGTAATTGGAATTTGTTATTTATCATATATATTATATAAAAATATAATATAATGTAATCATATATCAGTATAATTTACTGTATATATAAGATGTAAATATAAAAATGTGTCATATTTTGTACTGCTACTATAGTACATTTTTAGTCCACTTAATACCTGCATTATCCTTTCCATCCTTACCCTTTCAATTTTTTTTTTTTTTTTTTGCTGCAGCTGTTACATATACTGTAAAATTGTACATGGTAATTGGGATTTGTTATATATCTTATATATTATATAAACATATAATATAATGTAATCATATAATTTATTAGTATATTTTACTGTATATATAAGATGCAAATATAAAAATGTTATATTTTATACTGCTACTATAGTACACTTTTAATCTACTAAATACCTGCATTATCCTTTCCATCCTTACCCTTTCAAACCTTTTTTTTTTTTTTGCTGCAGCTGTTACATATACTGTAAAATTGTACATGGTAATTGGGATTTGTTATACATCTTATATATTATATAAAAATATAATATAATGTAATCATATAATATATCAGTATATTTTACTGTATATATACGATGTAAATATAAAAATGTTATATTTTATACTGCTACTATAGTACACTTTTAATCTACTAAATACCTGCATTATCCTTTCCATCCTTACCCTTTCAAACCTTTTTTTTTTTTTTTTTGTGCTGCAGCTGTTACATATACTGTAATATTGTACATGGTAATTGGAATTTGTTATATATTGTATATATTATATAAAAATGTAATATGTTATAATCATATAATACATTAGTACATTTTACTGTATATATATATGATGAAAATATTACATATGTTATATTTTATACTGCTACTATGGTTAAATTTTTAGTATACTTAATACCTTCATTATCCTTTCCATCCTTACCCTTTTAAACCTTTTTATTTTTTGCCGCCGCTGTTACATATACCGCAATATTGTACATGTTAATTGGGATTTGTTATATATTGTACATATTGTAAAAAAATATATAAAATCATACATCAGTATATTTTATTGTATATATTCAATGTAAAAATTACATATGTTGTATTTTAATACTGCTAATATAGTACAATTTTAGTCTACTTAATACCTGCATTATCCTTTCCATCCTTACCCTTTCGATCCTGATTTTTTTGTGTTGTTTTTTTTTTGCTGCAGCCGTTACATATACTGTAATATTGTACAAGGTAATTGGGATTTGTTATATATCATATATATTATATAAAAATATTAATATATTATAATCATATAATGCATCAGTATATTTTTACTGTATATATATGATGTAAATATTACTTATGTGGTATCTTATACTGCTACTATAGTACATTTTTATTCTACTTAATGCCTGCAATATCCTTTCCATCCTTCCCTTTTCAAACCTTTTTTTTTTTTGCTGCAGCTGTTACTTTACTGTAAAATTGTACATGGTAATTGGAATTTGTTATTTATCATATATATTATATAAAAATATAATATAATGTAATCATATATCAGTATAATTTACTGTATATATAAGATGTAAATATAAAAATGTGTCATATTTTGTACTGCTACTATAGTACATTTTTAGTCCACTTAATACCTGCATTATCCTTTCCATCCTTACCCTTTCAATTTTTTTTTTTTTTTTTTGCTGCAGCTGTTACATATACTGTAAAATTGTACATGGTAATTGGGATTTGTTATATATCTTATATATTATATAAACATATAATATAATGTAATCATATAATTTATTAGTATATTTTACTGTATATATAAGATGCAAATATAAAAATGTTATATTTTATACTGCTACTATAGTACACTTTTAATCTACTAAATACCTGCATTATCCTTTCCATCCTTACCCTTTCAAACCTTTTTTTTTTTTTGCTGCAGCTGTTACATATACTGTAAAATTGTACATGGTAATTGGGATTTGTTATACATCTTATATATTATATAAAAATATAATATAATGTAATCATATAATATATCAGTATATTTTACTGTATATATATACAATGTAAATATAAAAATGTTATATTTTATACTGCTACTATAGTGCATTTTTAATCTACTAAATACCTGCATTATCCTTTCCATCCTTACCCTTTCAAACCTTTTTTTTTTTTTTTTTTTGCTGCAGCTGTTACATATACTGTAATATTGTACATGGTAATTGGAATTTGTTATATATTGTATATATTATATAAAAATGTAATATGTTATAATCATATAATACATTAGTACATTTTACTGTATATATATATGATGAAAATATTACATATGTTATATTTTATACTGCTACTATGGTTAAATTTTTAGTATACTTAATACCTTCATTATCCTTTCCATCCTTACCCTTTTAAACCTTTTTATTTTTTGCCGCCGCTGTTACATATACCGCAATATTGTACATGTTAATTGGGATTTGTTATATATTGTACATATTGTAAAAAAATATATAAAATCATACATCAGTATATTTTATTGTATATATTCAATGTAAAAATTACATATGTTGTATTTTAATACTGCTAATATAGTACAATTTTAGTCTACTTAATACCTGCATTATCCTTTCCATCCTTACCCTTTCGATCCTGATTTTTTTGTGTTGTTTTTTTTTTGCTGCAGCCGTTACATATACTGTAATATTGTACAAGGTAATTGGGATTTGTTATATATCATATATATTATATAAAAATATTAATATATTATAATCATATAATACATCAGTATATTTTTACTGTATATATATGATGTAAATATTACTTATGTGGTATCTTATACTGCTACTATAGTACATTTTTATTCTACTTATTGCCTGCAATATCCTTTCCATCCTTCCCTTTTCAAACCTTTTTTTTTTTTGCTGCAGCTGTTACTTTACTGTAAAATTGTACATGGTAATTGGGATTTGTTATATATTGTATGTATTATATAAAAAGTTTGATGAAATATATCAGTATATTATATATGTAAATATTACATATATGTTATATTTTATACTGCTGCTATGGTACATTTTTAGTCTGCCTAAAACCTGCATTATCCTTTCCATCCTTTGAAACTGAGCTACTTTGTGGAACAATTTCCTTTGTGGATCAACAAAGTTTGTCTAAGTCTTAGCCTGAGTACAAACCAATGAAGCAATACAGGTAGATGAACCCTCCTGATTAGTGACTGGGGCCAGGTGAGCCCCCTAATCACTATTGAAGAGCAGGTGTGGAGAATGACCGTAGCACTCAAGCCGGAGGCAAAGTGGCTGAGAATGAGGGCAGACAGAAAGTGAAATGAAAAATAAGCGCCCTGGACAGGAAATGATGGCAAAAACACAGGAAAATAAGGCATAAATCCAACCTGTCAGGAGCGGTCATGTCAGGACAAGTCAAAAGTGTTTGTTTTTTTATGGCTACAAATAACTTTTCCATTCCCAGGCACTTTCTATGTTACACCGACTTGGTGATCTTAAAGGCCTACTGAAATTAGATTTTCTTATTTAAACGGGGATAGCAGGTCCATTCTATGTGTCATACTTGATCATTTCGCGATATTGCCATATTTTTGCTGAAAGGATTTAGTAGAGAACATCGACGATAAAGTTCGCAACTTTTGGTCGCTAATAAAAAAAAGCCTTGCCTGTACCGGAAGTAGCAGAGGATCTGCGCGTGACGTCACGGGTTGTGGAGCTCCTCACATCTGAACATCGTTTACAATCATGGCCACCAGCAGCGAGAGCGATTCGGACCGAGAAAGCGACGATTTCCCCATTAATTTGAGCGAGGATGAAAGATTTGTGGATAAAGAAAGTGACAGTGAAGGACTATAAAAAAAATAAAAAAAAACAAGATGGTAGAACGATTCAGATTTTATTAGACCTATTTACTAGGATCATTCTGGAAAATCCCTTATCTACTTATTGTGTTACTAGTGTTTTAGTGAGATAATATGGTCGTACCTGTACAACCTCAAAGTCGTCTCGTCGAGAAACGTGGCTTCTCCGAGGGAAGCCAAGTTTCTCGACGTAGCGAAGGAAGCTGGGGGGGCCGGGTTGAATTTTTTTTTTTTTGCCCCTCCTCCACGGTGGAAGCATCCGACGGTCGGGGGCGGCCGGTGGGAGGAGGCAAAAGAGTCCGCAGTTGCCTCTTTGACAGGTGCAGGAAGAACGACGCAAGCTCTCCGCTCATGTCTACGGTAAGAGCAGACTTATTACCACCATTTTCTCACTGAAACCTTCCGGTTGACATGTGGTAGGGAACCATGTTCGCTTGACCGCTCTGTTCCATAGTATAGCTTCACCGTCATCTTTCGGGAATGTAAACAATGAAACACCGGCTGTGTTTGTGTTGCTAAAGGCGGCCGCAATACACCGCTTCCCACCTACATCTTTCTTCTTTGACGTCTCCATTATTCATTGAACAAATTGCAAAAAAATAACAGCAACACAGATGTCCAGAATACTGTGGAATTATGCGAGGAAAAGAGACGACTTATAGCTGTGAACGGTGCTGGAACAAAATGTCCTCTACCGCGACGTTTTAGCATAATACTTACACGCGAAATTTAAAATTGCAATTTAGTAAACTAAACCGGCCGTATTGGCATGTGTTGCAATGTTAATATTTCATCATTGATATATAAACTATCAGACTGCGTGGACGGTAGTAGTGGGTTTCAGTAGGCCTTCGTGTAAATTTTGAATACATACTTGTAAAATGCGGCTGCTAGACTTTTGACAAGAATAAGAAAGTTTGATCACATTACGCCTGTACTGGCTCACCTGCACTGGCTTCCTGTGCACTTAAGATGTGACTTTAAGGTTTTACTACTTACGTATAAAATACTACACGGTCTAGCTCCATCCTATCTTGCCGATTGTATTGTACCATATGTCCCGGCAAGAAATCTGTGTTCAAAGGACTCCGGCTTATTAGTGATTCCCAAAGCCCAAAAAATGTCTGCGGGCTATAGAGCATTTTCCGTTCGGGCTCCAGTACTCTGGAATGCCCTCCCGGTAACAGTTCGAGATGCCACCTCAGTAGAAGCATTTAAGTCTCACCTTAAAACTCATTTGTATACTCTAGCCTTTAAATAGACTCCCTTTTTAGACCAGTTGATCTGCCGTTTCTTTTCTTTTTCTTCTATGTCCAACTCTCCCATGTGGAGGGGGTCCGGTCCGGTCCGATCCGGTGGCCATGTACTGCTTGCCTGTGTATCGGCTGGGGACATCTCTGCGCTGCTGATCCGCCTCCGCTTGGGATGGTTTCCTGCTGGCTCCGCTGTGAACGGGACTCTCGCTGCTGTGTTGGATCCGCTTTGGACTGGACTCTCGCGACTGTGTTGGATCCATTATGGATTGAACTTTCACAGTATCATGTTAGACCCGCTCGACATCCATTGCTTTCCTCCTCTCCAAGGTTCTCACAGTCATCATTGTCACCGACGTCCCACTGGGTGTGAGTTTTCATTGCCCTTATGTGGGCCTACCGAGGATGTCGTAGTGGTTTGTGCAGCCCTTTGAGACACTAGTGATTTAGGGCTATATAAGTAAACATTGATTGATTGTATAGACTGTTCAGGTGTACCTAATGTTTTGGCCTGTCATGAAGGGATTGGTAGGAGATGACACCTTTCCACCAACCAATGTCAGCCCCTTTTCAATTAAGCGGTATTCCCGTCGCATACGGGAAACATACGCCACTAAAAATCCAAACAGAGGCTTGCGATGCCAGCGAAATCATTCCAAAACAAATATTTCATGGGTGGCTGAAATCAACGGGCAGCAGAAGAGGCAATGAAAGGGCCCACAGCCTTGGCAGCTGAGCTTATATCTGTCCGATATTGCCAATTACACAGCACAACGCCGCACCGGCGTGCTGCCGACAAGACGGCTGACCTTGCAGCTGGAGCAGCACGGCGCGAGTCCTCCTGTTTTCCTTACTGCCTTGATTTGCAGCGTGACAGGTAAGCTTTGATTATGCAAAGCTACTTGAGCTTGGGGAAAGGAGCCAAACGCATATCTGATGCTTCTTGGCAACATATATGGGACTATCGCGACAATGCAAGGTGCATGAGAAAGATGCGCTGTTTCCTAAGACCGTAGAGTGCCAACACTCCCAGAACTGTTGAAGTGGAGCCATAGACTGGATTCAAGGAATAGTAGTTTCAAGTTTGGATGTGGCACCAAGAGGCTATTTGTAAATCACAATAACACTCCACCCTTATTGCCTACTTTATTCCAAATGGGAGCGATAAATCACAAAATGAAGTGTGTGGTCTGCGGCAGTAGATTCCAAACTAAGGTTTTATGACCCAAGGAAAATGTTTATTTAACAGGGACAAATGTAAAACTTCTTGTGGAATGAGACAATCTTTGGAGGAGAGATGCAGAGGTGACGACGCGGACTTCTTCCTCTATAAATGGTAAATGATGTCATGTCCTGTGGTCACATTTTGTGTAGTCTTTGTGCACTCTTGTTTGTTTTGTCACCGTGACGACCAATGAGTTCACCTGATTCATTTGGACTCACGCACCTGTCAATAATCATCTCACTATAATTTAAGCTTGTAGTTGCCAGGCAGTCTGTCTGGCGTCATTTTCATTTTGACAAATGGGTTATACTTGTGTAGCGCTTTTCCACCTTTTTAAGGAACTCAAAGCGCTTTGACACTATTTCCACATTCACCCATTCACACTCACATTCACAAACTGATGGCGGGAACTGCCATGCAAGGTGCTAACCAGGACCCATCAGGAGCAAGGGTGAAGTGTCTTGCACAAAGACAGAATGGACACAATGAAGTGTGTGGTCTGCGGCAGTAGATTCCAAACTAAGGTTTTATGACCAAAGGAAAATGTTTTTTTAACAGGGACAAGTGTAAAACTTCTTGTGGAATGAGACAATCTTTGGAGGAGAGATGCAGAGGTGATGACGCGGACTTCTTCCTCTGTAAATGGTAAATGATGTCATGTCCTGTGGTCACATTTTGTGTAGTCTTTGTGCACTCTTGTTTGTTTTGTCACCGTGACGACCAATTAGTTCACCTGATTCATTTGGACTCACTCACCTGTCAGTAATCTTCTCACTATAATTTAAGCTTGTAGTTGCCAGGCAGTCTGTCTGGCGTCATTTTCATTTTGACAAATGGGTTATACTTGTGTAGCGCTTTTCCACCTTTTTAAGGAACTCAAAGCGCTTTGACACTATTTCCGCATTCACCCATTCACACACACATTCACAAACAGATGGCGGGAACTGCCATGCAAGGCGCTAACCAGGCCTCATCAGGAGCAAGGGTGAAGTGTCTTGCTCAAGGACACAATGGACACAATGAAGTGTGTGGTCTGCGGCAGTAGATTCCAAACTAAGGTTTTATGACCAAAGGAGAATGTTTATTTAACAGGGGCAAGTGTAAAACTTCTTGTGGAATGAGACAATCTTTGGAGGAGAGATGCAGAGGTGACGACGCAGACTTCTTCCTCTATAAATGGTAAATGATGTCATGTTCTGTGGTCACATTTTGTGTAGTCTTTGTGCACTCTTGTTTGTTTTGTCACCGTGACGACCAATTAGTTCACCTGATTCATTTGGACTCACTCACCTGTCAATAATCTTCTCACTATAATTTAAGCTTGTAGTTGCCAGGCAGTCTGTCTGGCGTCATTTTCATTTTGACAAATGGGTTATACTTGTGTAGCGCTTTTCCACCTTTTTAAGGAACTCAAAGCGCTTTGACACTATTTCCACATACACCCATTCACACACACATTCATAAACTGATGGCGGGAACTGCCATGCAAGGCACTATCCAGGACCCATCAGGAGCAAGGGTGAAGTGTCTTGCACAAAGACAGAATGGACACAATGAAGTGTGTGGTCTGCGGCAGTAGATTCCAAACTAAGGTTTTATGACCAAAGGAAAATGTTTTTTTAACAAGGACAAGTGTAAAAGTTCTAGTGGAATGAGACAATCTTTGGAGGAGAGATGCAAAGGTGACGGCGCAGACTTCTTCCTCTGTAAATGTTAAATGGTGTCATGTTCTGTGGTCACGTTTTGTTTAGTTGCGTTCTGTTTCGTTTTTGGACTCTTTGTGCAATCTTGTTTAATTTGTCACCATGATGACCAATTAGTTCACCTGATTCATTAGGACTCACCTGATTCACTTGGTCTCACGCACTTGTCAATAATCATGTCACTAGCATTTAAGCTTGTAGTTGCCAGGCAGCCGGTCTGGCGTCATTGTACTCTGTACACTACACTGTGTTTCATACCTGTTAAATGCCATAGTTCATGCTGCCCTGCTCACGGCACCACAAGTAAGTTCTTGTTTATTAATGCCACAGTTAGTGTCTTTCGTTTTTATCTCCATAGTCGTGCCTTTGTGCTAGTTTTTGTTTTCTTAGCCAAGTTTGTTCTCCGCCTTGTGTGCGCCTTTTGTTTGCAATTTTTCATAGTAAAAGATTAAACATGTCTTTACCTTCACGCCGGTCCAGTTCATTTGCATTCCGTGAAAACAAATCACATCATAGTCCAAGTTTTAACAAATGGGTTATACTTGTGTAGCGCTTTTCCACCTTTTTAAGGAACTCAAAGCGCTTTGACACTATTTCCACATTCACCCATTCACACACACATTCACAAACTGATGGCGGGAACTGCCATGCAAGGTGCTAACCAGGACTCATCAGGAGCAAGGGTGAAGTGTCTTGCTCAAGGACACAATGGACACAAAGAAGTGTGTGGTCTGCGGCAGTAGATTCCAAACTAAGGTTTTATGACCAAAGGAGAATGTTTATTTAACAAGGACAAGTGTAAAAGTTCTTGTGGAATGAGACAATCAAATGTAACAGGTGTGCGGGAACCAAGAGTAGCAGGTGGAACTAATAAACAACCATGGTGACAAAGCAAACAGGAAATAAGGACGGCAAACAACAGAGTGATACCAAAATGGAACAAAAACAAGAATATGGGTATGATACGGACATTGGATCATAACAAATGGCGTCATGTTCTGTGGTCACGTTTTGTTTAGTTGTGTTCCGTTTGGTTTTTGGACTCTTTGTGCACTCTTGTTTGTTTCAAGTTGCCAGGCAGTCGGTCTTGTGGAATGAGACAATCTTTGGAGGAAAGATACAGAGGTGATGACGCAGACTTCTTCCTCTGTGAATGGTAAATGGTGTCATGTTCTGTGGCAACGTTTTGTTTAGTTTTGTTCTGTTTGGTTTTTGGACTCTTCGTGCACTCTTGTTTGTTTTGTCACCGTGAAGACCGATTAGTTCACCTGATTCATTTGGACTCACGCACCTGATTCACTTGGACTCACGCACCTGTCAATAATCATGTCACTATAATTTAAGCTTGTAGTTGCCAGGCAATCATTAAACTCTGTACTCTACACTCTGTTTCATGTCATAGTTCATGCTGCCCTGTTCACGTCAACACAAGTCAGTTTTTGTTTATTAATGCCACAGTTAGTGTCTTTCGTTTTTACGTCCTTAGTTCTGCCTTTGTGCTAGTTTTTGTGTTCTTAGCCAAGTTTGTTCTCCGCCTTGTGCGCGCCTTTTGTGTTTGCACTTTTTCATAGCAATAGATTAAACATTACCTTCACGCCATGGCCAGTCCAGTTCCTTTGCATTCTGGGAAAACAAATCACATCATAGTCCAAGTTTTGACAAATGGGTTATACTTGTGTAGCGCTTTTCCACCTTTTTAAGGAACTCAAAGCGCTTTGACACTATTTCCACATTCACCCATTCACACACACATTCATAAACTGATGGCGGGAACTGCCATGCAAGGTGCTAACCAGGACTCATCAGGAGCAAGGGTGAAGTGTCTTGCTCAAGGACACAATGGACACAAAGAAGTGTGTGGTCTGCGGCAGTAGATTCCAAACTAAGGTTTTATGACGAAAGGAGAATGTTTATTTAACAAGGACAAGTGTAAAAGTTCTAGTGGAATGAGACAATCAAATGTAACAGGTGTGCGGGAACCAAGAGTAGCAGGTGGAACTAATAAACAACCATGGTGACAAAGCAAACAGGAAATAAGGACGGCAAACAACAGAGTGATACCAAAATGGAACAAAAACAAGAATATGGGTATGATACGGACATTGGATCATAACAAATGGCGTCATGTTCTGTGGTCACGTTTTGTTTAGTTGTGTTCCGTTTGGTTTTTGGACTCTTTGTGCACTCTTGTTTGTTTCAAGTTGCCAGGCAGTCGGTCTTGTGGAATGAGACAATCTTTGGAGGAAAGATACAGAGGTGATGACGCAGACTTCTTCCTCTGTGAATGGTAAATGGTGTCATGTTCGGTGGCAACGTTTTGTTTAGTTTTGTTCTGTTTGGTTTTTGGACTCTTCGTGCACTCTTGTTTGTTTTGTCACCGTGAAGACCGATTAGTTCACCTGATTCATTTGGACTCACGCACCTGATTCACTTGGACTCACGCACCTGTCAATAATCATGTCACTATAATTTAAGCTTGTAGTTGCCAGGCAATCATTAAACTCTGTACTCTACACTCTGTTTCATGTCATAGTTCATGCTGCCCTGTTCACGTCAACACAAGTCAGTTTTTGTTTATTAATGCCACAGTTAGTGTCTTTCGTTTTTACGTCCTTAGTTCTGCCTTTGTGCTAGTTTTTGTGTTCTTAGCCAAGTTTGTTCTCCGCCTTGTGCGCGCCTTTTGTGTTTGCACTTTTTCATAGCAATAGATTAAACATTACCTTCACGCCATGGCCAGTCCAGTTCCTTTGCATTCTGGGAAAACAAATCACATCATAGTCCAAGTTTTGACAAATGGGTTATACTTGTGTAGCGCTTTTCCACCTTTTTAAGGAACTCAAAGCGCTTTGACACGATTTCCACATTCACCCATTCACACACACATTCATAAACTGATGGCGGGAACTGCCATGCAAGGTGCTAACCAGGACTCATCAGGAGCAAGGGTGAAGTGTCTTGCTCAAGGACACAATGGACACAAAGAAGTGTGTGGTCTGCGGCAGTAGATTCCAAACTAAGGTTTTATGACCAAAGGAGAATGTTTATTTAACAAGGACAAGTGTAAAAGTTCTTGTGGAATGAGACAATCAAATGTAACAGGTGTGCGGGAACCAAGAGTAGCAGGTGGAACTAATAAACAACCATGGTGACAAAGCAAACAGGAAATAAGGACGGCAAACAACAGAGTGATACCAAAATGGAACAAAAACAAGAATATGGGTATGATACGGACATTGGATCATAACAAATGGCGTCATGTTCTGTGGTCACGTTTTGTTTAGTTGTGTTCCGTTTGGTTTTTGGACTCTTTGTGCACTCTTGTTTGTTTCAAGTTGCCAGGCAGTCGGTCTTGTGGAATGAGACAATCTTTGGAGGAAAGATACAGAGGTGATGACGCAGACTTCTTCCTCTGTGAATGGTAAATGGTGTCATGTTCTGTGGCAACGTTTTGTTTAGTTTTGTTCTGTTTGGTTTTTGGACTCTTCGTGCACTCTTGTTTGTTTTGTCACCGTGAAGACCGATTAGTTCACCTGATTCATTTGGACTCACGCACCTGATTCACTTGGACTCACGCACCTGTCAATAATCATGTCACTATAATTTAAGCTTGTAGTTGCCAGGCAATCATTAAACTCTGTACTCTACACTCTGTTTCATGTCATAGTTCATGCTGCCCTGTTCACGTCAACACAAGTCAGTTTTTGTTTATTAGTGCCACAGTTAGTGTCTTTCGTTTTTATGTCCTTAGTTCTGCCTTTGTGCTAGTTTTTGTTTTCTTAGCCAAGTTTGTTCTCCGCCTTGTGCGCGCCTTTTGTGTTTGCACTTTTTCATAGCAATAGATTAAACATTACCTTCACGCCATGGCCAGTCCAGTTCCTTTGCATTCTGGGAAAACAAATCACATCATAGTCCAAGTTTTGACAAATGGGTTATACTTGTGTAGCGCTTTTCCACCTTTTTAAGGAACTCAAAGCGCTTTGACACTATTTCCACATTCACCCATTCACACACACATTCATAAACTGATGGCGGGAACTGCCATGCAAGGTGCTAACCAGGTCTCATCAGGAGCAAGGGTGAAGTGTCTTGCTCAAGGACACAATGGACACAAAGAAGTGTGTGGTCTGCGGCAGTAGATTCCAAACTAAGGTTTTATGACCAAAGGAGAATGTTTATTTAACAAGGACAAGTGTAAAAGTTCTTGTGGAATGAGACAATCAAATGTAACAGGTGTGCGGGAACCAAGAGTAGCAGGTGGAACTAATAAACAACCATGGTGACAAAGCAAACAGGAAATAAGGACGGCAAACAACAGAGTGATACCAAAATGGAACAAAAACAAGAATATGGGTATGATACGGACATTGGATCATAACAAATGGCGTCATGTTCTGTGGTCACGTTTTGTTTAGTTGTGTTCTGTTTGGTTTTTGGACTCTTTGTGCACTCTTGTTTGTTTCAAGTTGCCAGGCAGTCGGTCTTGTGGAATGAGACAATCTTTGGAGGAGAGATGCAGAGGTGACGACCAGACTTCTTCCTCTGTAAATGGTAAATGGTGTCATGTTCTGTGGCAACGTTTTGTTTAGTTTTGTTCTGTTTGGTTTTTGGACTCTTCGTGCACTCTTGTTTGTTTTGTCACCGTGAAGACAGATTAGTTCACCTGATTCAGTTGGACTCACGCACCTGATTCACTTGGACTCACGCACCTGTCAATAATCATGTCACTATAATTTAAGCTTGTAGTTGCCAGGCAGTCATTAAACTCTGTACTCTACACTCTGTTTCATATCATAGTTCATGCTGCCCTGTTCACGTCACCACAAGTAAGTTCTTGTTTATTAATGCCACAGTTAGTGTCTTTCGTTTTTATGTCCTTAGTTCTGCCTTTGTGCTAGTTTTTGTTTTCATAGCCAAGTTTGTTCTCCGCCTTGTGCGCGCCTTTTGTGTTTTCACTTTTTCATAGCAATTGATTAAAAATTACCTTCACGCCATGTCCGGTCCAGTTCCTTTGCATTCCGGGAATACAAATCACATCATAGACCAAGTTTTGACAAATGGGTTATACTTGTGTAGCGCTTTTCTACCTTTTTAAGGAACTCAAAGCACTTTGACACTACTTCCACATTCACCCATTCACACACACGTTCACAAACTGATGGAGGGAACTGCCATGCAAGGTGCTAACCAGGACCCATCAGGAGCAAGGGTGAAGTGTCTTGCTCAAGGACACAATGGACACAAAGAAGTGTGTGGTCTGCGGCAGTAGATTCCAAACTTCCAAAGGAAAATATTTATTTTACAGGGTTCACTGAAAATGTGAAGATAAGACCTTCTGGAGGAACGTTCTGTGGTCAGATGAAACAAAAATTGACTTGAACGTGTGGACAATGCTGAAGAAACAAGTCCAAATTTAGCTGAACTGCACCAACTTGGTCATTGTTGTGTATGGTGGCCAAACAGCTCATTTTTGGTTTCATCTGACCACAGAACCTTCCTCCAGAAGGTCTTGTCTTTGTCCATGTGATGTCAGATGAAACAGAAATGGAGCTGTTTGGCCAAAATACCCAACAATATGTTTGAGTTTGAGTTTGAGTTTGAGTTTGAGTTTGAGTTTATTTCGAACATGCAAGCATACAACATGATACATCACAATTTCCAGTTTCTCTTTTCAACATGTTCGAAAAGGAGGAGGAAGAAGCAGAGCTTATTTAATCCTACCCCTTTTCTTTACATAACAGTTGCTAAAACTTTTGTTCACTTCCTGTTCTCAATGTATTCACAATGTATACTCCATAAGTAATAAGTAATCACAATACAAATAAATAAATAAATAAATAATTGCTTAAATTTTAATCCATACGATGAGATAAGTCGGATTATTTTGAGAATGAATGAGTGAGTAAAATCAGAATGTTTATCATGGTTCTTCATTTTTGTACTTTGTTAACACTTCCAGTTTGAAGAGTTTCTTCATGAGAAAGGTGAAACCTTTGATGCCAGGAACACCATGCCGACCGTCAAGCATGGCGGTGGTAATATTATGCTACGTCCCTGTTTTGCTGCCAATGGAACTGGTGCTTTACAGAGAGTAAATGGGACAATAAAAAAGGAGGATTACCAACAAATTCTTTAGGAAAACCTAAAATCATCAGCCCGGACGTTGGGTTTTGGGCGCATTTGGGTGTTCCAACAGGACAATGACCTCAAACACGCATCAAAAGTGGTACATGAATGGTTAAATCAGGCTAGAAATAAGGTTTTTGAATGGCCTTCCCAAAGTCCTGACTTAAAAGTTTGGACAATGCTGAAGAAACAAGTTCATGTCGGAAAACCAACAAATTTAGGTGAACTGCAATTTTGTCAAGAAGAGTGGTAAAAAATTCAACCAGAAGCTTGTGGATGGCGACCAAAAGTGCTTCATTGCAGTGAAACTTGCCAAGGGACATGTAAGCAAAAATAATATTACTGTATGTATACTTTTGACCCAGCAGATTTGCTCACATTTTCAGTAGACCCATAATAAATTCATAAAATAACCAAACTTCATGAATGTTTTTTGTGACCAACAAGAATGTGCTCCAATCACTCTATCACAAAAAAATAAGAGTTGTAGAAATGATTGGAAACTCACAACAGCCATGACATTATGTTCTTTACAAGTGTATGTAAACTTTTGACCAGGACTGGGAGCGTGGTTGGGGTCGTGGTTAAGAGGGGAGGAGTATATTTACAGCTGTTGTGTGTGCAGTTGTGCACTGCAATCTCTAAAAGCCGTATATGTTATTGTCACATATGCATGCTTGATTGATTGATAGATACTTTTATTAGTAGATTGCACAGTTCAGTACATATTTCGTACAATTGACCACTAAATGGTAACACCCGAATAGTCGGGGTCCACGTTAATCAATTCATAGTACAAATATATACTATCAGCGTGATACAGTCATCACACAAGTTAATCATCATAGTATATACATTAAATTATTTACATTATTTACAATCCGGGGGGTGGGATGAGGAGCTTTGGTTGATATCAGTACTTCAGTCATCAACAATTGCATCAACAGAGAAATGGACATTGAAACAGTGTAGGTCTTATTTAGTAGGATATGTACAGCCAGCAGAGAACATAGTGAGTTCAGATAGCATAAGAACAAGTATATACATTAAAGCAGGGGTAGGGAACCTATGGCTCTAGAACCAGATGTGGCTCTTTTGATGACAGCATCTGGCTCTCAGATAAATCTTAACTGACATTGCTTAACACGATAACTAATTAATAATTCCGCTGGTAATCACGATGTTAAAAATAACGTTCAAAATATAAAACATTTTCATGCATTTTAATCCATCCATCCCTTCTACCGCACCTGTTCACGAAATAACAATGTTATTAAAAAAGAGTTATCAATCAATCAATGTTTACTTACAGTATATAGCCCTAAATCACTAATGTCTCAAAGGGCTGCACAAACCACGACACAAGTCACTACGACATCCTCGGTAGGCCCACATAAGGGCAAGGAAAACTCACACCCAGTGGGACGTCGGTGAGAATGATGACTATGAGAACCTTGGAGAGGACGAAAGTAATGGATGTCGAGCGGGTCTAACATGATACTGTGAAAGTTCAATCCATAGTGGATCCAACACAGCCGTGAGAGTCCAGTCCAAAGCGGATCCAACACAATTAGAGACTTATACTCTAAAAATGTTGGTCTTACTTAAAAAATGCACGCATTTAGTTGTATTTAGTGTTGAAAAAATATGATATGGCTCTCACGGAAATACATTTTAAAATATTTCGCTTTCATGGCTCTCTCAGCCAAAAAGGTTCCCGACCCCTGCATTAAAGAAATACATTCGATTATTTACATTAGGTTATTTACAATCCGGGGAGATGGGATGTGAATGGAGGAGGGTATAAGTAAAGGGTTGAAGTTGCGTGGAGGTGTTGCCTGGAGGTGTTGTAGTGCATGTACAGTAGATGGCAGTATTGTCCTGTTTAAGTGTGTCACAACATTGCTGTTTACGGCACAAACTGCTTTACGGTAGATGAAAATGTGACTGCTGTTGTTGTGTGTTGTTACCACGCTGGGAGGACGTTAAAGAAACTGCCTAGTAAGGGTGTGGGAAAAAATCGATTCGAATACGAATCGAATCATTCATATTGTGCGATTCAGAATTGATTCTAATTTTTCAAAAATCGATTTTTTTTTTTTTTATCAATCCAACAAAACAATACACAGCAATACCATAACAATGCAATCCAATTCCAAAACCAAACCTGACCCAGCAACACTCAGAACTGCAATAAACAGAGCAGTTGAGAGGAGACACAAACACGACACAGAACAAACCAAAAGTATGGAAACAAAAATTAATATCATCAACAACAGTATCAATATTAGTTATAATTTCTGCATAGCAGTGATTAAATATCCCTCATTGACATTATCATTAGACATTTAGAAAAATAAAAATAAAGTGTCACAGTGGCTTACACTTGCATCGCATCTCATAAGCTTGACAACACACTGTATCCAATGTTTTCACAAAGATAAAATAAGTCATATTTTATGTTCGTTTAAGAGTTAAAACAAATTTACATTATTGCAATCAGTTGACAATTATAAAAGCTTTTTACAAAAATCTACTACTCTGCTTGCATGTCAGCAGACTGGATTAGATCCTGCTGAAATACTGTATTGAATGAATACAGAATCCTTTTAAATCGGGAAAAAAAATCCTTTTTGAATCGAGAATCGAATCGAAAAAATCGATCTTATCAAATCGTGACCCAGGAATCCATATTGAATCCAATCGTGGGACACCAAAAGATTCACAGCCCCACTCAAGAAGCCAATAACTCTCCCTCGTCATTGGGCAGACACACTGTTTATATTGTGGGAAAACGGATGTGAAAACAGGCTGTCCTCACTCAGGTTCGCATGGAGCTGGAGGGGGCGTGGCCTCCATCTCGGCTTGAATTTCGGGAGATTTTCGGGAGAAAATTTGTCCCGGGAGGTTTTCGTAAGACGCTGAATTTCGGGAGTCTCCCGGAATATCCGGGAGGGTTGGCAAGTATGCCCACACCCAAAATGTGGCCAGCACTGATTCACATATCAGTTTATTTGTCACGCATACTCTGCAAGTTTACTCTTCTTTCCGGTTATTGTGCGTCCCCACAATGGTCATGCTTGGTTGCATGTACGCCGCTCTTTTCTCTGGGGCTTTGAACTCTGAGCCAATTTGATCCTTACAGCATTGTAGCGATAATTACCAACAGCAACCATTGGGGAAGATTGAATTTCCGCCACAGGCTGAAAAAACATAAACTGGGTCTCTATCATATGGCCAAAAAACAGCAGTGCTGTAAATGTGTAATTGGATGAATTACAGACTGAAAAACAACACAATCCGGGATGGGGAATAAAACAGGGACAAATTTGCCAACGTCAGTTTAGTTTTTCCTCTTTGCAGAAATCATTACTGCATGAAATAGCTCCTACAGCGCCGGGGAATGAATAAAATACTAATATGATCGTGGCATCCAAGCTGCTGTGTTAAAGTGGCGCACCGCCAATATCTCAGTATCTCATTTGTAATTCTGAGCCACGCACACACAGTTGAAAATCCATGCCTAGGGGGGGAAAAAAAACAAAACAAAAAAACAAAAAAAAATAAAAGCGATAGCACGAGTGAGCCGCCTGCGGTAAAATCTCTCGGGGACGACCCACGAATGCTTTGCACACTAAAGGTTTTCATCTTTAAGCATTTGAACAAGAATTACAGCAACAGAAGGCGTTTTAACCAACTTTGTGAATGGCAGCTCGGCCTTCGTGCGTGCATAAAGCCCGGGGAAATAAATCCACGCTCGGCCTCCAGAAGGTCCACTGTGGGATCGTTGGCTTTTGTCGCATGCAAATTTGAGATAACTGTCAACAAACATGTAGCCATTCTCAAATATATGTCAAAATATACAGCAAGGTCCACAGTTATTTATGATTTTGCTTTTATACACAGACTACGGTCAGTTTGACCCTAAAACAATCAGCATGTGATTTACAAAACCCCAAACCAGTGAAGTTGGCACGTTGTGTAAATGGTAAATAAAAACAGAATACAATGATTTGCAAATGCTTTTCAACTTATATTCAATTGAATTGACTGCAAAGACAAGATATTTAAAGGCCTACTGAAACCCACTACTAGCGACCACGCAGTCTGATAGTTTATACATCAATGATGAAATATTAACATTGCAACACATGCCAATACGGCCTTTTTAGTTTACTAAATAGCAATTTTAAATTTTGCGCGAATTATCCTGCTGAAAACTGCTTTAATCGCATAATTAGATAGTATTCTGGACATCTGTGTTGCTGAATCCTTTGCAATTTGTTCAAGTAATAATGGAGACGTCAAAGAAGAAAGATGTAGGTGGGAAGCGGTGTATTGCGGCCACCTTTAGCCACACAAACACAGCCAGTGTTTCCTTGTTTCCTTGTTTGCATTCCCGAAAGATGACGGTGAAGCTTTACTATGGAATCGAATCCAATCAAATCCACTTTATTTATATAGCACATTTAACCAACAATTACGTTTCCAAAGTGCTGCACAGCCATGTTAAAAACAATATTCAAAAACAATATTACGCTCCACCAATGACTGAATAAAAACAAAAAATAAATAAATATAAAAACAATATTAAAAAAAACTGTATAAAAACAAATATGATTAAAAACAATTTTAAAGGGTAAAATCAATTAAAACAATAAAATAGAAATCAAAGTGTATAAAAAACACAGAGGACAACAGAGGACAGAGGACCACACAACTCACGTAGTGTTAAAAGCCAAAGAATAAAAGTGGGTCTTAAGACGAGACTTAAAACACTCCACTGTGGAAGCACTTTGAACACGGAGCGGCAGAGTGTTCCAGAGCTTAGGGCCGACAACAGAGAAGGGCCTGTCTCCCTTGGTCTTAAGTCTGGTTTTGGGCACCACGAGCTGGAACTGGCTCTCGGACCTCAGATCGCGCGCAGGAATGTAAATTTGGATAAGCGGTCAAGCGAACATAGTTCCCTACCACATGTCAACCAGCAGGTTTCGGTGAGAAAATGGAGGTAGTAAGTTGGCTCTTAACGTAGACATGAGCAGAGAGCTTGCGTCGTTACTCCTGCAGCTGCAGACTCCCTTGCCTCCTCCCACCGGCCGCCCCGGATCCGTCAGATACTTCCACCGTGGACAAAGAAGGAAAAAAAAAAAAATCTCAGCCCGGCCCGACCGGCTGCATTCGCCTCGTCGAGAAACGTGGCTCCCCTTCGGAGACACTGGCGGTCATCACACCCCTGGCCACACCCCTCCGACTTTCAGGTTGTACAGGTAAGACCATATAATATCACTAAAACACTAGTAACACAATAAGCAGATAAGGGATTTTCCAGAATTATCCTAGTAAATGTGTCTAATAACATCTGAATCCCTCCCACTGCCCTTGTTTTTTTTTTTTTTTCTAGTCCTTCACTCTCATTTTCCTCATCCACTGTCACACCGCGGTGAGGGAAGTCTTGTTTGTTTTTCTGTCTTGTGATCTGTTTTATTTTGAAAAGCTACCCTCTTGTTTCAGATCACGGGTCCTTCCTCTTGTGACACCAGTCTGACGTCATCCTTGATTCCTGATTGTTTCCACCTGTTCCCCATCACTCCCACATCCTATTTAAGCTCACTTCTCCGTTTGTCCTCTGCCAGATCGTCTCGTCTATCGTGCTTTTTAGCGTCCAAGTCCATGTCCTTGATTTCCTCCATGTCTTGCTCCTGTTTTTTCTTGTTCTCCTTCATTTTTGATCATAGCAGTTATTTTATTTTTTTTGCTGAAATTTTGATTTTACTTTTTCCTCCTTCGAGCGTCCTTAGTTTTCCTTCGTTTACCCTAATTGGTGAGTTTTTTGTTATTCCAAATTTCGTTTGATTTCCTCATTGATTGAGTGATTTTTTTGTTTTTTCATAGATATTGTATTTGTGGATATTATTACTGTTTATTTTTCCTCCCGTTGGAGCGCTTTTTGTTAATTCTTCTTGATATTCTATTTTTGTTAGGTTATTTTCTTAAAGTAGTATTCCTCATTATTTTTTGGAGTGATTTTTGAGTTAAGTGTTTATCCTTGGATTTATTTTCCGTACATTGTATATATTTTTGTGAAACACTTTTTTACCGGAGGTTAAAAAGTTATTTCAAAATAAAAGCTGTTATTTTTGGAAACTTCCTCTCTGCATCCGGGTCCTCTCATTTCCAAGTCGTAACATCCACAAATCTTTCATCCTCGCTCAAATTAATGGGGAAATCTTCGCGTTCTCGGTCCGAATCGCTCTCGCTGCTGGTGGCCATGATTGTAAACAATGTTCAGACGTGAGGAGCTCCACAACCAGTGACATCACGCGCACATCGACTGCTACTTCTGGAACAGGCAAGGCTTTTTTATTAGCGACCAAAAGTTGCAAACTTTATCGTCGATGTTCTCTACTAAATCCTTTCAGCAAAAAATGAAAATGGCAATATTGCGAAATGATCAAGTATGACACATAGAATGGACCTGCTATCCCCGTTTGAATAAGAAAATCTCATTTCAGTAGGCCTTTAATGTTTGAACTGAGAAACTTTTTTTTTTTTTCTGCAAATAATCAGTACCTTAGAATTGCAAAAATGTTGGCACGGGGGCATTTTTTACCACTGTGTTACATGGCCTTTCCTTTTAACAACACTCAGTAAACGTTTGGGAACTGAGGAGACCAATTTTTTAAGCTTTTCCGGTGGAATTCATTCCCATTCTTGCTTGATGTACAACTTAAGTTGACAGTCCGGGGTCTCCTTTGTGGTATTTTAGGCTTCATATTGCACCACACATTTTCAGTGGGAGACAGGTCTGGACTACAGGCAGGCCAGTCTAGTACCCGCACTCTTTTACTACAAAGCCTTGCTGTTGTAACACGTGGCTTGGCATTGTCTTGATGAAATAAGCAGGGGCGTTCATGATGATGTCGCTTGGATGGCAGCATATTTTCCTCCAAAACCTGTATGTGTAAGAATGTGGACTTTGGAGCAGTTTACTGCAAGGCTCTCGCAGCTCGTTGCAATGAATGTTTTCCTGGGGTGCAAATCAACTTGACTGGACAAGGCGTGAAGGTAAATACATGATTTAATTAATCTATCAAAAGAACAAACAAAAGGCGTGCACAAGGCAGAGACACAAACTTAGCGTAGGAACAAAAACGTAAACACATAGCCCGAACTATGGACATAAACGAAACACTTACTGTGGTGTGAAAAAGTCTCAAAAACAACTGAGTAATGGCATGAGCACTATGGCATGGACCGCGTAATCATTGGAGTGTCAGGAGTAATGTCGCCAGGCTGACTACCTGGCGACTACAGGCTTAAATGGTTGTGTCATGGTTGACAACAGGTGCGAGTGTCTGAACACCAGCAGCAGGTGAAAATCATGCCACCACGGCAACCAAAACAAACAAGAGTGCATCAAAAAACGGGAACTAAGTCCCAAACCAACTGAACATAACCAAACAAAACATGACCACAAAACATGACAGCATGTACCTTTCAGCATTAATGGTGCCTTCAGAAATGTGTAAGGTACGCATGACTTGGGCACTAATACACCCCCATACCATCACAGATGCTGGTTTTTGAAGGACACAACATCCCCAGTTTCCCCCAAAAATTTGAAATGTGGACTCGTCAGACCCTAAACACTTTCAGTCCATCTTTGAACCGTCTGCGTTTTTTTGATGTTGTTGATAAATGGCTTTGGCTTTGCATAGCAGAGTTTTAACTTGCACTTACAGATGTAACGACGGACTGTAGTTACCGACAGTGGTTTTCTGAAGTGTTCCTGAGCCCGTGTGGTGATATCCTTTACACACTGATGTCGCTTTTTGATGCAGGGTTCCATGGTCACGGGCATTCAATGTTATGTGCAGTGATTTCTCTGGATTCTCTCTACCTTAGATGATATTACGGACCGTAGATGGTGAAATCCCTAGATTCCATGCAATACCTCTTCAAGAAATGGTTTTCTTAAACTGTTCGACAATTTGCTCACACATTTGTTCACAAAGTGGTGATCCTCGCCCCATCCTTGTTTGTGAATGACTAAGCATCTCATAGAAGCCGCTTTTATACCCAATCATGGCACCCACCTGTCCCAAATTACCCTGTTCACCATTGGGATCAATCAATCAATCAGTGTTTATTTATATAGCCCTAAATCACAAATGTCTCAAAGGACTGTACGAACCACTACGACTACGATATTCTCGGAAGAATCCACATAAGGGCAAGGAAAACTCACACCCAGTGGGACGCCAGTGACAATGATGACTATGAGAACCTTGGAGAAGACCTCAAATGTGGGCAAACCCGCCCCCCCTCTAGGGGACCGAAAGCAATGGATGTCGAGCGGGTCTAACATGATACTGTGAAAGTTCAATCCATAGTGGCTCCAACACAGCCGCGAGAGTTCAGTTCAAAGCGGATCCAAGACAGCAGCGAGAGTCCCGTCCACAGGAAACCATACCAAGCGGAGGCGGATCAGCATCGTAGAGATGTCCCCAACCGATAAACAGGCGGGCGGTCCATCCTGGGACCCGACGAGCGGTCCATCCTGGATCTAGACTCTGGACAGCCAGTACTTCATCCATGGTCATCGGATCGGACCCCCTCCACAAGGGAGGGGGGGACAGAGGAGAAAAAGAAAAGAAGCGGCAGATCAACTGGGCTAAAAAGAATGTCTATTTAAAGGCTAGAGTATACAAATGAGTTTTAAGGTGAGACTTAAATGCTTCTACTGAGGTAGCATCTCGAACTGTTACCGGGAGGGCATTCCAGAGTACTGGAGCCCAAACGGAAAACGCTCTATAGCCCGCAGACTTTTTTTGGGCTTTAGGAATCACTAATAAGCCGGAGTCTTTTGAACGCAGATTTCTTGCCGGGACATATGGTACAATACAATCGGCAAGATAGGATGGAGCTAGACCGTGTAGTATTTTATACGTAAGTAGTAAAACCTTCCAAATAAGTGTTTGATGAGCCTTCCTAAACTTTTGCCAGATTTTTTTTAAACATGTTGCAGGCAGTAAGTTCCAAATGAGCTAATTTTTGCAGAAAAATAACATTTTCCAGTTCGAACGTTAATTATCTTGTCTTTGCAGTCCATTCAAATGAATAAAGCTTGAAAATGATTTGCTTATTATTGTATTTTGTTTTTATTTACCATTTACACAACGTGCCAACTTCAATGGTTTTGGGTTTTGTAAGTGTCAGCTTTAAATTTAATGTGACAAAAAATGTGACATTTAACATTTAGGACAAACATTTAATGTAGTTTCCGGTGTCTCACTCGGATTTGGACAATCGACATGTACATAAAACACTCATTTTTTAAAAAGTGGATGAAGTCCATGGTCTTATTTAACAAATGTGGATAACACATTTATTCATTTCCACACGTGGGAAGTTGTGTCCAAACACTGGACAGAAGCTACAGTATATAGATTATAGTCTGCAATCTCATGATCTCACATGACAGTTAGGACTTTATTAGTTTCCTTAGTTGCTGTATTACTTCCTGCTGAGCGCTCGTATGGTTTCTCTTTTTCAATGTGCTTTTATTTCTGTGACCTGTCTCAGGACAGCAGAAGGAAATTAGCAGTTGTGCAATATTCTGGCATATTTACACCTGTACTGTTCACTAATATGCAATGTCCCTAACAAACATACACAATAATAAAATACATTATTGTTTCCACTTCCTGTTTGTCTCCGCCGCTTCTTTTGTCAAAGCCAGGGGTCGGGAACCATTTTGGCTGAGGGAGCCATGAAAGGCAAATATTTTAAAATGTATTTCCTGAGAGCCGTATAGTATTTTTAACACAGAATACAACTGTCAGCTACAAACACTGAAGACATCTATTGAACAGACAAGAAGCAAGGAATTAAACAGAGACAATTTAGCTCAATGAGGAGAAACGTGTACCCTTGTACAGTGTCGTCCCACGCTCTGACAAGAGATTTCTTCGCCTCCTCTTTTATTTGGACTTTCCCTGATTACAACAACTAAATGCATGCATCTCTTATTCTTTAAAAAAAACAAAGAAAAAAAACACATTGTTTTTCTGAAGGTAACCAATAATAAATAAAATACTTTTGACCATTAATGCGACTTCTTGAACAGGTGCGATAGAAAACGGACGGTTGGATTAAAATGCATGAGGATGTTTTATAATTTGAACCTTATTTTCAACCCTGTGATTACCAGCGGAATTATTAATTACTTATCAAATTAAGCAATGTCAGCTAAGATTTATCTGAGAGCCAGATGCAGTCATCAAAAGAGCCACATCCCTGCCATTCATCTTTGTCTCTATCTTCTTGTTATGTGACATTCATCCTCCGCTGTTGCCATTTCCAATATAAAGTTGAGTACCTTGAAGGTAGAAAAGCGCTATACAAGTACAACCCATTTATCATTTATTTATTTAATTCACACACATAGTCGCACATATAAATATTTGGAGTAATTTCACACTCCATACTTTTGTAAATATATATATATATTTATATATATATATATATATATATATATATATATATATATTTGAGTTATATATAAATGAAGTCCCTCCTGTCTGTGCCGTCTTCTTCCCCTGCACAACCATATATTGGCATTCTTCCCTCAATCGATGCAATCATTCCAAAAATAAATGAAACATGAATTAAACCTTAAAAGAGAAATACCCCCCTTTTCTGCCGGCACAGCAGAGGGGTGTAGCGAGGGGGGGGGGGGGGTATTTGAAAATAGCAATATAGCACGCTTTGCTGCATTGATATTACAGTTTAATGCAATCTCAGGAGGCACTGAGCAGCCTTGGTTGATTGGATAATACCTCCACGTTTTGAGCTCTCGGGCCCGAATCTTCATTCATATGTATAAATCACTCAGGGATTTTGAGTCACACTTTTCCCCCCCAAAAAAAAAAAAATGCAAAAAAACCAACAACTATAAACATCAAGGGGAAAGTCCAATGAGACACACTTTGCACATTTTGGTGAGCAGCAGTAGAAGAAGAAGAAGATAGGACGGCGGCATTTTGGAAAGTACTTTAAAGGAACCAATCATCCTGATGATTGTTAACGCAGCCAGTCAATCAGGAGGCGCATTCCCGGCCTTGTTGAGGACACTTGAGTATATGCTGAGGAAGTGCTAACAACTAGTGTCTAATTAGAGACCACTTCCTATTTTTACTTACAGTTTGCATCTCAAATCAGTGATAACTGCTTGAGGGCCATCCATCCATTTTCCCGTCGCTTGCCTTTAGTAGCGCCCTGGACTTTTTTCAAAAATGTAAGAAAAATGGAAAAAGATGAGAGGGGAAAAATATACTTTTTGTTTTAATATGACACAAATCTCCCTAAAAAATAGAAATCCCACTGTTTACACTAAACATGCTTCAAGGGGAACATTATCACCAGTGTCAATATATACCTTGATGGTGCAGAAAAAAGACCATCTATTTTTTTAACCGATTTCCTAACTCTAAATGGGTGAATTTTGGCGAATTAAACGTCTTTCTTTTTATCGCGCTGGAGACGATGACGTCAGAATTTGACGTCGCCGAGGTAACACACCCACCATTTTCATTTTCAACAAATTACAAAAGTCTCAGCTCTGTTATTTTCCGTTTTTTTGGACTATTTTTTGGAACCTTGGAGACATCATGCCTCGTCGGTGTGTTGTCGGAGGGTGTAACAACACTAACAGGGAGGGATTCAAGTTGCACCACTGGCCCGAAGATGCGAAAGTGTCTGCCGCCAGACCCCCATTGAATGTACCAGAGTATCTCCACATTTGACCGGCGATGCTAAAGCAGACATGGCACAGAGATGTATGGATAACCTGCAAATGCATTTGCAACGATAGTCGACGAAATCACAAAGGTGAGTTTTGTTGATGTTGACTGCCAGCTAATCGATGCTAACATGCTATGCTAATCGATGCTAACATGCTATTTACCGGCGTTGCTAAAGCAGACATGGCAGAGAGATGTATGGATAACCTGTAGATGCATTTGCAACTATATTACGTTTCCTTCCACCCACATTTAATGCGAAACAAACACTTACCAATCGACGGATTTAAGTTGCTCCAGTGTCAAAAGATGCGAAAGTCCTGATCGTTTGGTCCGCACATTTTACCGGCGATGCTAGCGCAGCTATTCGGCCATGCTATGGCTATGAATAGCGTCAATAGCTATTTGCTCAATAGCTTCAGTTTCTTCTTCAATATTTTCATACTCCAACCATCTGTTTCAATACATGCGTAATCTGTTGAATCGCTTAAGTCGCTGAAATCCGAGTTTGAATCCGAGCTAATGTCGCTGTATCTTGCTGTGGTATTCCCATTGTTTGTTTACATTGGCAGCACTGTGTGACGTCACAGGGAAATGGCCAGTGTCTTCGCAGAGAGCCGAAAATAAGGCACTTTAAAGCTTTATTTAGGGATATTCCGAGACCGGTAAAATTTTGAAAAAAACTTCAAAAAATACAACAAGCCACTGGGAACCGATTTTTATTGTTTTTAACCCTTTTGAAATTTTGATAATGTTCCCCTTTCAGTGATTAGGGACTATTTGGCGAGCGCCGTTTTGTCGTACTCATTTTGGCGGTCCTCGAAGTCACCTTAGTTTGTTTGCGTGTACAATTTCTCCGACTCTCTAAGACGTGTTTTATGCCACTCCTTTTTTTACAATTTTGCCCACCAAACGTTTTATACTGTGCGTGATTGCACAAAGGTGCGCTTTGTTCATGTGTATTGATTTGTGTGGAGTGATAATCAGGCATACCGCAAGATAATCGATGCTAAAATAATATTTAGGCTAGTTGTATATACATATTGCATCATTATGCCTCCTGTGCTGGTATTTTTGAGCTCATTTAAGTCCTTTTAATTCAATTTATCTTTGCATGTCTCATGACACATTATCTGGATGTAATATTGGCTGCATTTGGTCTGATAGTTGTGTGTGTGCCATGTTGTTCCAGACCACAGCAAATGTTGCCCAGCTTGCAAAAAATGTAATAAACCCATTTAAAGCAGTTTCCTTTAACTTGGACACATACATCTATACCAGACCTGGGCATATTAAGGCCCGGGGGCCACATGCGGCCCCTTAGGCTTTTCAATCTGGCCCGCCCGGACATTCCCAAATAATTGTTTTAGATCTTTAAGATGGAAACTGTAGCTTCCATTTTGATGTGCAGTTATGTTTTCAAATTTACGTAAGTCTTGAACTAGACAATATTTCAATGGTTGCAATCTGAGCTTTTGCATTATATTTAAGTCACAACAGCTCAAACGAGGTACCAAGCAGTGTGGGTGTGGAGCGTTTCTTCAGAGTGTTCCTAGAGCGGCCAGCCTGAAATGTGTTTTTTTTTTTTGTTTTGTTGTTTTTTCGCGTTTATATTATGTTGCATTTTTGTTGCGTTTTGCTTGATTGTAAAATATGTCGATCAAGAGGGGGTGTGGCATTCATACCTTGTCAATATTCAGTGTTTTATTGTTCATAGTTGATATTGTAAATCCCACATTCTTTATTTTCTTGTACATTCTCGGTGTCTCATTCAGTAAAAAGTCTGAAATTCCATTCTGTTTTTTAAGGCGGTCCATCATAACGTTTTTAGCATTCAATCAGACATAATTGTGAGGTTTTGTATGAGTGTTCCTAAACCTCAGATATCCCGGCCCTCAAGCATATTTTTTTCTCTAAATTTGGCCCCCAAGTCAAAATAAGTGTCTTGGCCTGATCAATACTTTTGGAATTTCTAAGCCAGTAATGTCTAGGAGTCATCTCAACCTTCCGAGAAACCTCCATTTTACTAATGATTTCCAATATTTAAAAAATGTGTAAAACAAACATTGCATTTCACCATTTCTGTCAATAAAGATTTGCGTCGGCCTATGGCAGTGGTTCTCAATCTTTTTTTCAGTGATGTACCCCCTGTGAACATTTTTTTATTTCAAGTACCCCCTAATCAGAGCAAAGCATTTTTGGTTGAAAAAAAGAGATAAAGAAGTAAAATACAGCACTATGTCATCAGTTTCTGATTTATTAAATTGTATAACAGTGCAAAATATTGCTCATTTGTAGTGGTCTTTCTTGTACCATTTGGAAAAAAAAGATATACAAATAATTAAAAACGTGTTGAAAAATAAACAAGTGTGTGACGGACTCATGCCGTCGCGTGGGTTCCGAGGGCCATCAAGGAAGGACATTGCTTGAGCAGGTGTAGACTTCTTTATTTTTCAATAAAGATTTTTTTTTTCTGGTAACTTTTCAGTCGTCCGCCTCGTCTGCCTATCGCTCCCGCTCTCTTCCGCGTTGCATGCGCTGCGTCTTCTGGCTCTCGTGTCTCTCGCTCCTCTCGTTCCTCTTCCGCCTCTCGTGCTGCTGATACCCTTTTATACAGCGAAAGGGGATTCATTAATAGTGTACAGGTGCGCGACACCCGCACCTGATCTCGATTGCGGTGTCGCTGCCGGCACGCCCCGCCTCGCCGCTCGCCGTCCACGCCTCCATCTTGGGCCGGCAGCCAGCCCCGCCTCTCCACAAAGTAATTCAAAAACAAGCAAACTAACAGCGCTCTATTAAAAACAAAAGTTTTAAACTTTGAATGATAAAACAAGTCATGACATTTCTGACTAATTGATTTGAGAAATTGTAGAAGATGTTTTTTTGATAGTAGGCTAATATAGCTAATATAGACACTTACATCATGTGTTGTCTTCATTATAACACTTATATAAGACTTTTAAAGTGATTTTGATAGTAGGCTAATATAGCTAATACGGACACTTACATAATGTGTTGTTTTCATGATAACACTTATAGAGGACTTGTAAAGTCATTTTGATAGTGGGCTAATATAGACACTTACATCATGTGTTGTCTTCATTATAACACTTATATAAGACTTTTAAAGTCATTTTGATAGTAGGTTAATACGTACTTGCCAACCCTCCCGAAATACAGCGCATCTCCCGAAAACCTCCCGGGACAAGTTTTCTCCCGAAAATCTCCCGAAATTCAGGCGGAGCTGGAGGCCACGCCCCCTACAGCTCCATGCGGACCTGAGTGAGGACAACCTGTTTTCACGTCCGCTTCCCACAATATAAAGTTATATAACTATAGAATTATTGAGGGCGAGTTCTTGGTTTCTTTTGTGGGTTTATTGTTAGGCAGTTTAATCAACGTCCTCCCAGCGCTGTTACAACACACAACAACAGCAGTCACGTTTTCGTCTATTGTAAAGCAGTTCGTCTGCCGGAAACAGCAATGTTGTGACTCTTAAACAGGACAATACTGCCATCTACTGTACATGCATATGTGACAATAACATGTACGGCATGGACCAAGAGCTACTTCTTGGGTACTGATTAATGCGAAGGGCTACCAGTTTGATACACACTTAAATCAATTGCCAGAAATAGCCAATTTGCTAAATTTAACTTTAACTCTTTGTTATTATTAATAATTAATGATATTCATCTTTGCGGAAACACCGATCATCTTAATGATTTCTCATAGTAAATATATGTGTTTGATGTCATGTTTTAAATAGGTTAAAATCCAATCTGCACTTTTCTACCTGTAAATATATCCTCCTCTCTTAACCACGCCCCCCCCCCCCCCACCTCCCGAAATCAGAGTTCTCAAGGTTGGCAAGTATTGGTTAATACAACTATTATAGACACTTACATAATGTGTTCATTTAACACTTATATAAGACTTATAATTTTTTGCGGCTCCAGACAGAGGTTTTTTTTTTGTATTTTCGGTCCAATATGACTCTTTCAACATTTTGGGTTGCTGACCCCTGCCCTAGGGCCAATATTTTATATCTAATAAAGAGTCAACCAAAGAAGGTCGACTATTAAGCAAATGTAACTATTTTAGTCATGTTCCAAGAGCCTCGGAGTGTTTGGACTCACAGAGTGATTTCTGTTTTGTTGACTAGTGTCCCCACCTGCTGCCATCACTAATCACGCACATTTTACATACTCACCTCGCGAGTCCTTGAGGGATTCCTCTCCGTATTCCGCGACTGTTTATGCTTGGTTTCACACTGCACCGGTGTTTATGACGGTTGGATTCCTTTTCATGCTAAGTTAAATTAGCCTTGAGCTTTCTCGGGAGTTTGTCAGCGGCATGCTGTTAGTCATTTTGCCTTGTGTGTTGAAATAAAGTACTTTGATTTGCAAGTCCTCCGCATTTTGTATCATGTCAAAACACAACGAGAGGCGCTCAGGTGGTAGATTTTAAAGTTGTACCTTTTTTAATGACGTCATGACACCGCCCACTATGTCACAGGTTTAAAAAAAAAAAAGGCTTTGCTACACATCTTAAAAAAAAAAAAAAACTTGTAGTTTTTTTATCATTTAGTTTTTACATCAGCAAATAATAATTATAGTATTAATTAATTTTATATATATATGTACATACATAAAGCACAGTGAGAACCCACTTTTCATTCATATATTGGTGGAGATCTACATCAGTAGCAACAGATGCCCTGGGGAAGACTGACAGAAACATGGCTGCCAAAAGCCTGTCCGGCTGACATTCATTCACATTCATAAACATTCAGTCCACTGGAGACAAGGTGGGCGATTGATAAAGGACTCAACAGTACTGACTGGAAGAAGGAGGAGGATTCGATTCCTCTGGTTACTGGACATACTGCTCTACCTGCCCCGAGCTAAAATGTCCACGCAAATTCAACCGACTTCCACGAAATACGCGCAGCCTCGCAATTTTTGTCCAATTTCCCCACACATTTTGGCCAATTGAGATGTTTTGCCATTATAACTTAGACTGACCACTCTTTTGCCGGACTGTCCGGGCTGTCCGGGCGGAGTTTCTTAAATGCTTCAAATGTCCGGTGTTTTGAGTCAGGGTTCCTGTCACGCGTACGCGGCGCACTTGCTGCGCGGAGTTGCCACCTCTTGGATGCACACGACCAGTCAGGCAAGAGTGCAGGTAAGAATTTGATTTTCATATAATAAAACAAAAGAACACTGGTACAAAATGGAAAATAAAGCGCGTGCCTACGCACGGGAAGCTAAAGCTAAACTTAGCAGGATACAGAAAGTCCAAAAGGTGACGTGCCGAACGCACCCGAAGCTAAGACGGAACTTAGCACAACAAAAGCAAGGATAAGCAGAGAATACATACGTGTCGTGTTGCATAAAGCAAACATAAAAACTGGAAATAACTAATGCTAACAGAAATAGCTTACCGCTACGACGACCAGGACAAAATGTAGCATGACAGCTTGTAGCTGTAACAAAACGACACGACAGGTAGCACGACAAGAGTGATATGTGGCAACGACAAGTCCGAATGACAATACAATGATCCAGCACTGACTGGAGGAACAAAGCAGGTAAAATAGGAGCTGGCTGATTGACATCAGGTGTGACCAGATGCCAATCAGCCGCAGCTGAGTGAAAACAGGACACAGGTAAACAAACAGGAAGCTGAACCAAAATAAGAGCGCTAGACAGGAACTAAAGACAGGAAATACTAAACACACAGAGGCGAAACTAAAACACAAAAAACACTGTCAGTGGCAACTCTGACAGTTTCGTGTATTTTCAATGTACGTACAGGGTTAAGAAGGGGTTATAAAAACAAAACAAATTGTGAAGGTGTGCGCATGCAGCAGAATTTGTGAGGGAAGGGCAGAGAGAGAAATAGTAGATTGTGTAACGGCTGTGTGGCATCCTTGGCTACGTTCTTCCAAGGATGCGTCGGCAAGAACACAGCAAAAG
Organism: Nerophis ophidion; assembly: GCF_033978795.1. Taxonomy (NCBI): domain Eukaryota; kingdom Metazoa; phylum Chordata; class Actinopteri; order Syngnathiformes; family Syngnathidae; genus Nerophis; species Nerophis ophidion. The sequence continues at coordinate 14,230,700 of NC_084633.1, read as the reverse complement.
GTACGAAATAAAGGATTTATTAAAGTATTAAAACAGGCTAGAACAAAAACACTGGTGTTAATAGAAAAAGGTAAACAAATGGCGCTAGCATGGAGGCTAGGAATAATAAACGGAAAAACACTAAACTTGGCACGAAGGCACACAAAAGGGAAAACAAAACATTTAGCATGAGAGCTGAGAACAAGCAAAGGCGTAGCGTGTAAGCTAGCGAGAAAATACACATAGAGCAGTCGTCACTGTTGCACGAAGGCAAATTAGGAACCCAGGATGAACAACGAAAAGGGGCGAGCTTAAATAAGGGAGGTGATTACAAGAAACAGGTCTGCGTAGATAGCAAGGGGCAGGTGAACTAATGAGCTACCAGGGTGACGGACTAAACAGGAAATAAGGACGTCAAACAACAGAGTGATACCAAAAAGGAACAATTAACAAGAATATGTAAAGATCCGAACAGCGGATCGCAACAGATTGGCTGTTAATCAAGGCATGTTTGCTCAACAGCCATACAGGTCACACTGAGGGTGGCCGTATAAACAACTTTAACGCTGTTACAAATAAGCGCCACACTGTGAACCCACACCAAACAAGAATGACAAACACATTTCGGGAGAATATCCGCACCGTAACACAACATAAACACAACAGAACAAATACCCAGGAACCCTTGCAGCACTAACTCTTCCCAGACGCTACAATATCAACCCCCCCACCCCCCTCCCCTCACACACACACACACACCTCAACCCCGATTACGTCACATCAAATATTCCACTTTGAAAAATGATTTTGTTGGAAGATTTTACATATTTTGTGTGTTTGCCAAAAAAAAAACATAGTTTTGTTTGACAAAAAATATGTATTCTCCTGGCAAGCTCCAAACTCAGACTCGTCCATCAGATTGCCAGATGGAAAAGCGGGACTCGTCAGTCCAGAAAAGGCAGGGGTCACCAACCTTTTTGAAACCAAGAGCTACTTCTTGGGTACTGATCAATGCGAAGGGCTACCAGCTTGATACACACTTAAATAAATTGCCTGAAATAGCCAATTTGCTCAATTTACCTTTAATATATAAATCTATATATCTAAAACATTGGGTATTTCTGTCTGTCATTCCGTCGTACATTTTTTTTCTTTTACGGAAGTTTTTTTGTAGAGAATAAATGATGAAAAAAACACTTAATTTAACGGTTTAAAAGAGGAGAAAACACACCAAAAAATTAGAATTAAATTTTGAAACATAGTTTATCAATTTCGACTCTTTAAATTCAAAATTCAACCCAAAAAAAGAAGAGAAAAACTAGCTAATTTGAATCTTTTTGAAAAAATTACAAAAATAATTTATGGAACATCATTAGTAATCTTTCCTGATTAAAATTAATTTTAGAATTTTGATGACATGTTTTAAATAGGTTAAAATCCAATTTGCACTTTGTTAGAATATATAACAAATTGGACCAAGCTTCATTTCAAACAAACACAAATCATAAATTATTCTAGATTTTCCAAAACAACATTTTTAAAATAAATTCAAAAGACTTTGAAATATGATTTAAATTTGATTCTACAGATTTTTCTAGATTTGCCAGAATATTTTTATTTAATTTTAATCATAATAAATTTGAAGAAATATTTCACAAATATTCTTCGTCAAAAAAAACAGAAGCTAAAATGAAGAATTAACTTAAAATATATTTATTATTCTTTACAATAACAAAAAAATTAAAATACTTAACCATTGATTTAAATTGTCAGGAAAGAGGAGAAAGGAATTTAAAAGGTAAAAAGGTATATGTGTTAAAAAAATCCTAAAATCATTTGTACGGTTGTATTTTTACTCTAAATTTGTATTTCTGAAAGTTATAAGAAGCAAAGTAAAAAAAAAAAAAAATGAATGTATTTAAACAAGTGGAGACCAAGTCTTTAAAATATTTTCTTGGATTTTCAAATTCTATTTGAGTTTTGTCTCTCTTAGAATTAAAAATGTCGAGCAAAGCGAGACCAGCTTGCTAGTAAATAAATTCAATTTAAAAAATAGAGGCAGCTCACTGGTAAGTGCTGCTATTTGAGCTATTTTTAGAACAGGCCAGCGGGCGACTCATCTGGTCCTTTCGGGCGACCTGGTGCCCGTGGGCACCGCGTTGGTGACCCCTGAGATAAGGCGTCTCCACTGCTCTAGAGTCCAGTGGCGACATGCTTTACACCAGTGGTCCCCAACCACCGGGCCGTGGCCCGCTTGGTACCGGGCCGCAGAATATTTTTTTATTAATTTTTATAAAAAAAAAAAAGAATTTTTGTTTTTTTGGTATTTTTTAAATCAACATAAAAAACACAATATACACTTACAATTAGGGCACCAACCACAAAAAAATCCCTTTTTCATGACAAAGAAAAAAAAAAAAAAAAAAAAAAAGAAAAAAAAAAAAAGGGCCGCGGGACAAATTATTAAGCGTTGACCGGTCCACGGAAACAAGAAGTGAAGTGAAGTGAATTATATTTATATAGCGCTTTTTCTCTAGTGACTCAAAGCCCTTTACATAGTGAAACCCAATATCTAAGTTACATTCAAACCAGTGTGGGTGGCACTGGGAGCAGGTGGGTAAAGTGTCTTGCCCAAGGACTAGGATGGCAGAAGCGGGAATCGAACCTGCAACCCTCAAGTTGCTGGCAGGGCCGCTCTACCAACCGAGCTAAACCGGTTGGGAACCGCTGCTTTACACCACTGCATCCCATGCTTTGCATTGGACTTGGTGATTTATGGCTTAGATGCAGCTGCCCGGCCATGGAAAGACATTCCACCAAGCTCTCTGCGTACCGTATGTGGGCTAATTGGAAGGTCACATGAAGTTTGGAGTGATTAGGACACCTGATTCTGATTATTTGGATGGATGGCCACATACTTTTGGCAATATAGTATACTATAGAGTAGTCAGTGTACAGCTTGTATACAAGTTACGACAGACCCTCGGGGCACAAGTTAGTGACAATAAAGAGAAAGATACAATTCAATAGTTCAAACTGGATTTAGTGGCATGAAAATAGTGCAATGTAGACTAAAAAAAGGAAAAAAAAACAACTGAAGGAGGTTTTCAGGATAAGGAGGAATGATTGAGCACCACATTTACAAAAATAAAATAATAAAAAACCTAAGCAAGAAGAAGAAAGCAACAGTCGCTAGACACTGGAATCGAGTCAGCATGGACCCGACGTGTTTGAAGACAGAAGAACAATCCCATGACAACAGGTGAGTCTGGCGAGTTTAAATAGGCTGGGTAATTGCCAACAGCTGGTGCTCAATCACTCACACCTTCCCCTGGGAACCATGGCAACAGAAACAGAAAACAAAAGAAAAAAAACAGAAGAGGGCAGCAGGAGGCGGACGTGCACTAAATTGCCAAAAGTATTTGGCCACCCATCCAAATGATTCGAATCAAGTGTCCTAATCACTTAGGCCAGGGGTGTCCAAACTTTATCCACTGAGGGCCCCACACTGAAAAATCAAAGCAAGTGGGGGCCGTTTTGATATTTTTTATTTTAAAAAACAATATATGTATAAAAAATATACATTTCGGCCTCCAATCAGGCTTGATCGCAGGGATTTGGGCAAAAAAAAAATATAAAAAAATGTGTCATTCTTCAGTATTGTGATTATTATTATTCAAGTTTTAAATCCTCTACATCAATATTAGGTCTATCTTTCATCCATCCATCCATTTTCTACCGCTTATTCCCTTTCGGGGTCGCGGGGGGCGCTGGCGCCTATCTCAGCTACAATCGGGCGGAAAGCGGGGTACACCCTGGACAAGTCGCCACCTCATCGCAGGGCCAACACAGATAGACAGGACAACATTCACACTCACATTCACACACTAGTTGCCAATCAACCTATCCCCAGGTGCATGTTTTTGGAGGTGGGAGGAAGCCGGAGTACCCGGAGGGAACCCACGCATTCACGGGGAGAACATGCAAACTCCACACAGAAAGATCCAGAGCCTGGATTTGAACCCAGGACTGCAGGACCTTCGTATTGTGAGGCAGACGCACTAACCCCTCTTCCACCGTGAAGCCGCTATCTGTCAATATAATGATTTTAAAGATTTAAGTTGTGTGCTCTTTTTGTCACAAAAAAAAACCAAGAGCTACTTCTTGGGTACTGATTAATGCGAAGGGCTACCAGTTTGATACACACTTAAATAAATTGCCAGAAATAGCCAATTTGCTCAATTTACCTTTAATAAATAAATCTATATATATAAAAAAATGGGTATGTCTGTCTGTCATTCCGTCGTACATTTTTTTTCCTTTTACGGAAAGTTTTTTTGTAGAGAATAAATGATGAAAAAACACTTAATTGAACGGTTTAAAAGAGGAGAAAACACGAAAAAAATGAAAATGAAAATTTGAAACATAGTTTATCTTCAATTTCGACTCTTTAAAATTCAAAATTCCACCGAAAAAAATGAAGACAAAAATCTAGTTAATTCGAATCTTTTTGAAAAAATTTAAAAAAGAATTTGTGGGACATCAATAGTAATTTTTCCTGATTAAGATTAATTTTAGAATTTTGATGACATGTTTTGAATTGGTTAAATTCCAATCTGCACTTTGTTAGAATATATAACAAATTGGACAAAGCTATATTTCTAACAAAGACAAATCATTATTTCTTCTAGATTTTCCAGAATTTTTTTTTTTATACATTCAAAAGACTTTGAAATAAGATTTAAATTTGATTTTACAAATGTTCTAGATTTGCCAGAATATTTTTTTTTATTTTAATCATAAGTTTGAAGAAATATTTCACAAATATTATTCGTCGAAAAAACAGAAGCTAAAAAAAATAATTAAAATAAAATGTATTTATTATTCTTTACAAAAAAAAATTTAAAATACTTGAACATTGATTTAAATTGTCAGGAAAGAAGAGGAAGGAATTTAAAAGGTAAAAAGGTATATGTGTTTAAAAATCCTAAAATCATTTTTAAGGTTGTATTTTTTCTCTAAAATTGTCTTTCTGAAAGTTATAAGAAGCAAAGTAAAAAAAATTATGAATTTATTTAAACAAGTGAAGACCAAGTCTTTAAAATATTTTCTTGGATTTTTAAATTCTATTTGAGTTTTGTCTCTCTTAGAATTAAAAATGTCGTAAGTGCTGCTATTTGAGCTATTTTTAGTTAACTGTCATGGTCCGATCTTATTCATGTTTTTTTTAATGAAAAAGGGAAGAGGTTTAGTCATAGTCAGGAAGTGATCCACATTCTTGACATCCTCAACGTCTCCGTGGTTTTAAATTATTTTACACCCGTGGCCTGCCTAGGTTTTAATTCTGTGTGCAGGAGGTCGCCGTAGAAGTGGGCGGAGCCAGGACACTGACCCACTATGCCTGTCGCGGCTGTACCCTCACCTATAACATTGTTTACCAATTGGTATTTTTAGTGTTATCAATTTAACTAGTTTTTTATGTATTTGTATTGAAATAATTTGTGAACGAAGTGAAGTGAATTATATTTATATAGCGCGTTTTCTCTAATGACTCAAAACGCTAGTGAAACCCAATATCTATTTTTTACATTCAAACCAGTGTGGGTGGCACTGGGAGCAGGTGGGTAAAGTGTCTTGCCCAAGGACACAACGGCAGTGACTAGGATGGCGGAAGCGGGGATCGAACCTGCAACCCTTTAAGTTGCTGGCACGGCCGCTCTACCAACCGAGCTATACCGCAACGGTCACAACGAGCATTGTGACCGACTCTGACCGTCCGGGTTCCATGGACCACCAAAGATAGACATTACGTCGAGCACTTTCTGACTTTTGTTTTATCATTTCAATAAAACCTTTCAGCTTTGGCTTTTCAGCCGGCCGCATCTGCGTCTTCCTCCAGCTCTAACTAAGCAAAATTATCTGCCAATAGTACAAGAAAATTCGGCTTGTCAAGACTTACCAAAACAAGTCCAATTAGCTAACCTCAATGAACTAAAAAATAACTTAAAATAAGTATATTCTCACTAATAACAAATGCACTTTTCTTTATAGCAAAAACAACGAGACCTTTTTGTCACATCTGTCACATTTTGTTTTTGACGAAAACCAAGATGCAGGTATTGTGGAGGTAAAGATGATTTAATTTAACACTAAAACAAGAACAAACAAAAGGCGCGCACAAGGCGGAGAAAAAACTCGGCTATGAACAAACACTAGCACAAAGGCTAACTGTGGACTAGAAACAAAAACACTTACTGTGACAGGAAGGAACTATGGCATGAGCAGAGTGAACAGAAGTAGATACAGCTACAACGATAAGTATTAATGACATTGACAGGTTGTGATGACAATAATCCAGCGCTGACTGGAGGGGAAGGCAGCTTTAAATAGTGCCTGGCTGATTGACACCAGGTGTGGCCAGGTGCCACTCACACAGCACTCAGGGAGACAAATAGGAAACGGACAAAAAAAAGAGTGCTGACAGGAAACAAAGACGAATGGAGAGGAAAAAACTGTCAGGGACAAGCCTGACACTTTTTGCTCAATAAAATAAAATATTGTTAAATTAAGTAAATGCCAGTGCAATTATCTTGACACAATGACAATGACATCAAGATTTTTTCCCTCTTTGAAGTAAAAAAATTGTACTTTAAAAAAGCAGTTTTATACTTGTGAGTGTTAATGACACAGCTGTGCAACAGTTGATACTCTAGTTTCAAGCATGTTTTACTCAATATAGTGTTGCGGCACGGATTCGGACCCAAGATCCTTCCTCAGCAGATTCCCACACTCCTTCTGGCAGCATACCAAGACACGCCCCCGCACGCTCCGATCACTCCACGCCCACTCTTTGCCGCAGCTGCAGGAGGCCTGTCATCAGAGCACCTTGCAGCAATCAAGGGAGCAGCATAAAGTCTACTCACTCCTTGGATCCTGTGCCAGAACGTAGTTAACTCCTCGTAGTAAGCATATACGTCTCTGGCTTCCCTCTCGTTGTCCTAGATTTATTTTGTCCCTTTTGCCTGTTTTGCCTCGCTGACGTGTTCCTGGTCCTCTCCGCAGTTGCCTCCCTCGATCCTCGACCACTCGCCTGGACTCGGACCTCATTTGCTTGCCACCTGCCTCTCGACCTCTTGCTTGCCCCTGGATCCTTCTTGTGCCTACCCGTCCTTGACCAGACGAAGGTTCATTCATCACGCACATACAACACCCTCTTGTATTATTCACATGATTAACTTTACACTTAATCCTGCTGCCAACATTTAGAGTAGCATACACATTCCACACAACCATCAAAAGTTCCAATAAACCTGGTAACCTGAGTTTGTCACGTGCGGGTCGCATTTTAATGCGGGATCGTTCCTCCAACACAAACATAGACACTCCGGACAACAACTAAAAGGTAAGAATGATTTAATAACAAAACACTGGTACAAAAACAGACGAAAAGAAACGCGTGGCGAAAGCACAGAAGCTAATGCTAACACTAGCACAGGATCAGGTAACAAGAAACCTAGTAATTACCAACGAAACAGTTGCATACCGCAAACAAGGGACCAAGACCGACTGACGGGACAAGGCAGGCTTGAATAAGGAAGTAATTAACAAAAACAGGTGTGCGTCTGGAACCCTCAGCAGGTGAAATTAATATGTTACCATGGTGACCAAACTGACTCACAAAAGGTACACAAACAACAAAGGGAGTCCAAACTAACAGAAAACAACTAAACTAAACATGATCCAGACTACGGATCATGACAGTACCCCCTCCTCAGGGACAGATACCAGATGTCCATGAACAAAAACAAGCAGGGTCAAGAGTCACGGGAGGGCGGAGGGAGGAATTGGCGGTGGGTCGCCAGGTCAAGTGTCCCCGAATCCACCGAGGCAAAGTCAAGTGGCGGCGGCGAGTGGAACGCCGCTGCAGCCAGCGAGGCGGGCGACCAGGGAGCGGCCACATCCATGGCCGACAGGGAGGTGGATGCACTTGGCGTGGCGGACGACCAGGGGGCGGCCACATCCATGGTCGACGTGGAAGTTGGCACGTCGGCGCCGTCGTGACAGGCGTGGACGAAGCAGAAGACGTGTCAGGCGTGGACGCAGCAGAAGACGTGTCAGGCGTGGACGCCGCAGAAGACGTGTCAGGCGTGGACGCAGCAGAAGACGTGTCAGGCGTGGACGCAGCAGAAGACGTGTCAGGCGTGGACGCAGCAGAAGACGTGTCAGGCGTGGACGCAGCAGAAGACGAGACTTGGCTTGGTTCTTGGCATGGCGGTGCTTGGCGGCGTGGAGCTGGTACTGGTACTTGTCGTGGAGCTGGTGCTGGTACTTGTATTTGTCGTGGTGCTGGTACTGGTACTTGGCGTGGTGCTGGTACTGGTACTTGGCGTGGTGCTGGTACTGGTGCTGGTCGTGGAGCTGGTACTAGTCGTGGAGCTGGTGCTGGCACTGGTCGTGGAGCTGGTGCTGGTGCTGGTCGTGGAGCTGGTGCTGGTGCTGGTCGTGGAGCTGGTACTAGTCGTGGAGCTGGTGCTGGTACTGGTACTGGTCCTGGAGCTGGTGGAGGCGGCCTAGGAGGAGGTTGTGGCTTGGCTGGGCGCAGTTGTGCCACTCCCCCTGCACCGCCCCCCTGCCCCAGCCCCCCCCCCAAGGGGCGGATACCAGACGCACTTCTTGCGGTCTGGAACCGTCTTTCGGGGTGGGTGGAGGGAGGTTAGGAGGTGGGTAGAATCCATCCATCCATCCATTTTCTACCGCTTATTCCCTTTCGGGGTCTTCCTCCCCTAAAAAATGTTTAGCCAGTTCATTTTCCTCCCCTAAAAAATGTTCAGCCAGTTAATTTTCCCCACCTAAAAAATGTTCAGCAAGTGCATCTCCCTCTCCCACCTGAGATTGTGTGGGAGGATAAGAAGAAAACGTCCGTGTCGTGGGCGGGACTAGAGCCATGGGGGGCGGAGCTTGGCAATCAAAAGAAGACTGAGGAAATCTAAATTTCAAAAAAATGTCCTGGTAGTGTTTTATCTTTGAATTATAGTCTTTTGTAGGTGACTTACACCTGGAGACAGAAGGCACAACAAGAACATTATGGTCCGTGACTTCCTTAGATGACGCCGGCGGAATGATGTCATCGCCGTGCGCCGATTCAGTGACGTCATCAGAAGTGGGCGGAGTGACGTCATGAAGAGTGGATGGAGTGAAGTCGTAGCCGGAGTTCATTTTGTTAGCAGCCCAATCAGAAAATTCCATCCATCCATTTTCTACCGCTTATTCCCTTTCAGGGTCGCGGGGGGCGCTGGCGCCTATCTCAGCTACAATCGGGCGGAAGGCGGGGTACACCCTGGACAAGTCGCCACCTCATCGCAGGGCCACCAATCAGAAAATTGTTTGGCAAAATGAGTGACTGGATTACCAAAAATCGGCGGCGAGGAAAACTTTGCTGCTTGTGGCGTCTTGCTGTCCGGAGGAGTCTGAGGGAGCGGTGCGTCCCGGTAGCGAAGTGGAGCCCTTTTGGACGGCTTCCGTCTTCGCTGACGCGTCCGGTACTGTGGTGGATCGATGTCCTCGGGCCATACGGAGGTGATCGGAATCAACTTGCCATTAGGACCCCACATCAGGTCCTGGCGCTCCAAGGGCGAGTGGCGTAGAGTCTCCGCTTCCATTGCTCTCCACGTACCTTGCTCCACATCTTCAGAGTCTATGGCGAAGGAACTGTAAGCTTGGTCCCTTCTGTCACGTGCGGGTCGCATTTTAATGCGGGATCGTTCCTCCAACACAAAAATAGACACTCCGGACAACAACTAAAAGGTAAGAATGATTTAATAACAAAACACTGGTACAAAAACAGACGAAAAGAAACGCGTGGCGAAAGCACAGAAGCTAATGCTAACACTAGCACAGGATCAGGTAACAAGAAACCTAGTAATTACCAACGAAACAGTTGCATACCGCAAACAAGGGACCAAGACCGACTGACGGGACAAGGCAGGCTTGAATAAGGAAGTAATTAACAAAAACAGGTGTGCGTCTGGAACCCTCAGCAGGTGAAATTAATATGTTACCATGGTGACCAAACTGACTCACAAAAGGTACACAAACAACAAAGGGAGTCCAAACTAACAGAAAACAACTAAACTAAACATGATCCAGACTACGGATCATGACAGAGTTCTCTCGTACACAACGTATAGGTCATCTTACTGAGATCATTTAGGACCAAAACACTTAAAACAAGTAAAACTCTCTAACATAAAATCTGCTTAGTGAGAAGAATTATCTTATCAGACAGAAAATAAGCATACATCACCCTTATTTGGGATACTTAATCTTACTTAAATTTCTGTTTTTGCAGTGCACGTTTCCGGCTGTCGCCCTTTTACAGAGTGCACAAGGATTATTTAATTGTTCCCAGCTGGCACACCTGATCACGGTTGCGGCGTCGCTCCCGGCGCTCCCCGCCTCGCCGCTCGCTCGCCGTCCACGCCTCCTCGCCGCCATCTTGGGCCTCGCTGTTGGACTGTCGGCCCCGCCTCTCCACAAGCATATTTATCTTACTTTATTTTGGGAAAGTTGCTCTCACTACATTGGGTTCTTAAAGACCTACTAAAATGAGATTTTCTTATTTAAACGGGGATAGCAGGTCCATTCTATGTGTCATACTTGATCATTTCGCGATATTGCCATATTTTTTGCTGAAAGGATTTAATAGAGAACATTGACGTTAAAGTTCGCAACTTTTGGTTGATAATAAAACAGCTTTGCCTGTACCGGAAGTAGCAGACGATGTGCACGGGATGTCATGGGTTGTGGAGCTCCTCACATCCTCACATTGTTTATAATCATGGCCACTAGTAGCGAGAGCGATTCGGACCGAGAAAGCGACAATTTCCCCATCAATTTGAGCGAGGATGAAATATCCGTGGATGAGGAAAGTGAAAGTGAAGGACTAGAAAAAAAAATACACGGCAGAGCAATTCAGATGTTATTAGACACATTTACTAGGATAATTCTGGAAAATCCCTTATCTGCTTATTGTGTTACTAGTGTTTTAGTGAGATCATATGGTCGTACCTGTACAACTTGAAAGTTGGAAGGGTGTGGTGACCGCCAGTGTCTCCGAGGGAAGCCACGTTTCTCGACAAGGCGATGGCGGCCCGTGGAGCCAGGCTGAGATTATTATTTTTTTCCCTCCGCCACGGTGGAAGCATTCGACGGTCGGGGGCGGCCAGTGGGAGGAGGCGAAACAGTCCGCACCTGCTTCTTTGACAGGTGCAGGAGGAATGACGCAAGCTCTCCGCTCATGTCTACGGTAAGAGCCGACTTATTACCACCATTTTCTCTCCGAAACCTGCCGGTTCACATGTGGTAGGGAACCATGTTCGCTTGACCGCTCTGTTCAATAGTAAAGCTTCACCGTCATCTTTCGGGAAACTAAACAAGGAACACCGGCTGTGTTTGTGTTGCTAAAGGCGGCCGCAATACATCGCTTCCCACCTACAGCTTTCTTCTTTGACGTCTCCATTATTAATTGAACAAATTGCAAAAGATTCAGCAACACAGAAGTCCATAATACTGTGGATTTATGCGATGAAAAGAACGATGCTGGAACAAAATGTCCTCTACAATGCGTGACGTCACACCCATCAATCATCAATCAATCAATGTTTATTTATATAGCCCCAAATCACAAATGTCTCAAAGGACTGCACAAATCATTACGACTACAACATCCTCGGAAGAACCCACAAAAGGGCAAGGAAAACTCACACCCAGCGGGCAGGGAGAATTCACATCCAGTGGGACGCCAGTGACAATGCTGACTATGAGAAACCTTGGAGAGGACCTCAGATGTGGGCAACCCCCCCCTCTAGGAGACCGAAAGCAATGGATGTCGAGCGGGTCTAACATGATACTGTGAAAGTTCAATCCATAGTGGCTCCAACACAGCCGCGAGAGTTCAGTTCAAGCGGATCCAAGATAGCAGCGAGAGTCCCGTCCACAGGAGACCATCTCAAGCGGAGGCGGATCAGCAGCGTAGAGATGTCCCCAACCGATACAGGCGAGCGGTCCATCCTGGGTCCCAACGAGCGGTCCATCCTGGGTCTCGACTCTGGACAGCCAGTACTTCATCCATGGTCATCGGACCGGACCCCCTCCACAAGGGAGGGGGGACATAGGAGAAAGAAAAGAAGCGGCAGATCAACTGGTCTAAAAAGGAGGTCTATTTAAAGGCTAGAGTAGACAGATGAGTTTTAAGGTGAGACTTAAATGCTTCTACTGAGGTAGCATCTCGAACTGTTACCGGGAGGGCATTCCAGAGTACTGGAGCCCGAACGGAAAACGCTCTATAGCCCGCAGACTTTTTTGGGGCTCTAGGAATCACTAATAAGCCAGAGTCTTTTGAACGCAGATTTCTTGCCGGGACATATGGTACAATACAATCGGCAAGATAGGCTGGAGCTAGACCGTGTAGTATTTTATACGTAAGTAGTAAAACCTTAAAGTCACATCTTAAGTGCACAGGAAGCCAGTGCAGGTGAGCCAGTACGGCTCTTACCGTAGACATGAGCGGAGAGCTTGTGTCGTTCCTCCTGCAATTGTCAAAGAAGCAGGTGCGGACTCTCTTGCCTCCTCCCACCGGCCGCCCCCGACCGTCGGATGCTTCAACCGTGGCTTCAACCGACCTCTATTTAATAATACAACTTTAACATTTGACAACCAAATAATAAAACAAGGTGACTCTGTAAAAAATCTGGGTATTATCTTCGACCCAACTCTCTCCTTTGAGTCACACATTAAAAGCGTTACTAAAACGGCCTTCTTTCATCTCCGTAATATCGCTAAAATTCGCTCCATTTTGTCCACTAAAGACGCCGAGATCATTATCCATGCGTTTGGTACGTCTCGTCTCGATTACTGTAACGTATGCGTCACGTTTTAGCATGATACTTCCGCGCAAAATTTTTAATTGTAATTTAGTAAACTAAAAATGCCGTATTGGCATGTGTTGCAATATTAATATTTCATCATTGATATATAAACTATCAGACTGCGTGGTCGGTAGTAGTGGGTTTCAATAGGCCTTTAATATTTATATTGATTTTTAGCAACATTTTACTAGTTTTTAATATTTTACCACTCGGGTCCATTACATTTTGAACAAATCTTGTTGTCTTCCACGTCGCGGAACCGTAAAGTTTTGTTTGATAGCAGATGTTGTTTTTCATTTAGTAGTTTGTCCTACTGGGATATGCAACACATCATTTCATTGAGTTGTTTGTTTCCTTGTCCGAAAACAATTTTAATGAGAAATCCATCCCAAAAGCTTCCCCATTTGGACTTGCAGCCCCGCTTTCTCTCGGGATCCGCACTCATCACACCTAATCAAGGCCAGAGAACAGACTGCATCTGTCCACATGGCAGCTCTCCTGACGTTTTTTTTATCATTTCCCTCCCTTCATCCTTATTCTCTTTTCACACCGGCGCTACATTTTTTGACACAGCCACCCCTGCCGGTCGCCTATAACGGACGTCACCCACGCCGACTTGACAGGTGAGCGACAAAGAAGTACATTTGACCTTGATCGCAATGACAGTAATAAAAGGCTGTAGAGAGCTATTGTTGGCCCCCGTGGCATCCATTAATGAATGACATCAAACAGCCGCACGGTTTCGGAGGAGAGGCGAAGGGAGGCAAAAAAATAAAAAATAAATGATGGAGGACAGGTGACGGAAACCCACACCTGAGCCTCGGGCAGGGGTGATGTGCTGAGGCAGTCGTGCAGAAAGTTCACACTTAAACATGTACTTAAAGGCCTACTGAAATGAAGATGTTCTCATTTAAACGGGGACACCAGGTCATACTTGATCATTTCGCGATATTGCCGTATATTTGCCGAAAGGATTTAGTAGAGAACATCGACGATAAAGTTCGCAACTTTTTGTCGCTAATAACAAAGCCTTGCCTTTACCGGAAGTAGCAGACGATGTGCGCGTGACGTCACGACTTGTAGGGCTCCTCACATCCTCACATTGTTTACAATCATAGCCACCAGCAGCAAGAGCGATTCGGACCGAGAAAGCGACGATCTCCCCATTAATTTGAGCGAGGATGAAAGATTCGTGGATGAGGAGAGCTAGAGTGAAGCACTAGAAAAAAAAAAGGAAAACATGTACGGCTGTGGAAGCGATTCAAATGTTATTAGACGCATTTAATAGGATAATTCTGGAAAATCCCTTATCTGCTTATTGTTTTACTAGTGTTTTAGTGAGATTGTAAAGTCATACCTGAAAGTCGGAGGGGTGCGGTGACCGCCAGTGTCTCTGAAGGAAGCCATTCAAATGTTATTAGACACATTTAATAGGATAATTCTGGAAAATCCCTTATCTGCTTATTGGTTTACTAGTGTTTTAGTGAGATTATAAAGTCATACCTGAAAGTCGGAGGGGTGCGGTGACCGCCAGTGTCTCTGAAGGAAGCCACATGGAGGAGCCAAGAAAGTCACAGCTGCCTTTTTTGGCAGCTGCTGCAGGAGGACGCAAATTCCGCTCAAGTCTCCAGTAAGAGCCGACTTAATATCACAATGTTCTCATCCAAAAACTTGCTGGTTGACATCTGGTAGAGAAACATGTTCGCTTGACCGCTCTGCTCCATATTAAAGCTTCACAACAAACAAAAAAACACCGGCTGTGTTTTGGTTGCTAAAGGCAGCTGCAATCCACCGCTTTCCACCAACAGCATTCTTCTTTGACGTCTCCATTATTAATTGAACAAATTGCAAAAGATTCAGCAACACAGATGTCCAAAATACTGTGTAATTATGCGATGAAATCAGACTACTTTTAGCCGTGAGTGGTGCTGGGCTAAAATGTCCGCTCCAACCAATAACGTCACAAGCAAGCGTCAACATAAGCGTCATCATTCCTCGACGTTTTAAACAGGATACCTCGCGGGAAATTTAAAATTGCAATTTAGTAAACTAAACCAGCCGTGTTGGCATGTGTTGCAATGTTAATATTTCCATCCATCCATTTCCTACCGCTTATTGCCTTTTGGGATTGCGGGGGACGCTGGCCCCTATCTCAGCTACAATCGGGCGGAAGGTGGGGTACACCCTGGACAAATCGCCACCTCACCGCAGGTGTTAATATTTCATCATTGATATATAAATGATCAGACTGTGTGGTCGGTAGTAGTGGGTTTCAGTAGGCCTTTAATGATGCATGATCATACATGACCGCCGGTGCAAATGTGCACCGGTGATGTTCTCAAGTGTCAACAAACTTTTTACCAGACTTTGCCACTCAAAGACATCTTCACTGCAAAAAGTCAATGTTCAAAAACAAGAAACAAAAGTACAAAAATGAGGGGTATTTTATTTGAACTAAGAAAAATTATATACCAATAGAACAAGAAAATTTGGCTTGTCAAGACTTTCCAAAAAAAGTAAAATTAAATCTGCAAGCAGCGATGGATGGGACGGACTTTTGCTGGTGTTTCCCGCCTTTACCCATTCAAAATATCTTTACCTGCACATTACCTACCTTCCCTGTATCCTAGAGTCAAACTGGTACCTTCTTCTTCCACCCAGTCATCATAACTTTACCCGCACAGTACCTACCTTCTCTGCATTGTGTGGTCACACTGGTGCTTCCTCCTTTCAAGCGGCCATCTTGAGACGGCAGCAGCGCAGCAGCATCAGGGAAATAGTTCTTTGAAGGCTCGTAAAATCAAACCCGGAGCAGTTAGAAAAACTCTTAAATCAACTTTTGATCGGAAGCGTTCAATCTCTTTCCTGTGCTAGTTTGAAGCCGACACAACAAACGCGCTCAGAGGAGATAATGTTTGAGAAAAGGTGACGGGTTTTTACTAAACTTTTGTTTTGAAGGGGTAATTGACAACTTTCTGTTGATTTTGGCTGAAGAATGTAAATGAATGAAATGTAGGTCTAAGTGAGACCTACATAGAGGTTTTTGTTTCATGTCTCTACAACATTCTTACCGGAAGTTACAAGCAGTTTTGTCTGTGTTTTCTTCCTAGGGTTTTTGGGTTTTTTGTTTTTTTATTAAATCGCAATTTTCGCCAGTCCTGAAGTGTGTGTCCAGTTTGGTGAGTTTTGAAGCATTTTAAGGGGGTCAAATTACAGCTCAAAGAGGCAAAAATGACATTTTTTAGGAATCTTTTGCTATGAAGGGGTTTTTGCCAACTTGGTCTAAGTCAATCCTACATAGAGATTTTAGTTTTGTTTCATGTCTCTACGACATTCCTAACGGAAGTTAAAAGCAGTTTTTTTTTCTGTGTTTTTTCCCAGGGGACGCTAGAGCGCAATTTTGAGTTTTGAGGTTTGGTTTTTGTATTACATGGCAATTTTCGCCAGTACTGATGTGTGTGGCAAAATTGGTGAACTTTGAAGCATGTTGAAGGGGTCATATTACAGCTCAAAGCTGCAGAATATTAATAATAAAGAAAGAATAAAACGCTAGAAATTCAATAGGGTCCTCTGTCCCAAAGGGTCATTTGGTCCCTAATTAGCTAACCTCAATGAACCCAAAATACCTTAAAACAAGTATATTCTCACTAATAACAAGTGTACCACTATATGAGTACGTATTTTCTATTGTTTCGTTGAAAATAAAACTTTAAAGTCCATTTGGCTGTCATCTGTTTTAACTATGAGACACAACTGTGTCGAAGTCATGTTTTTTTTCATGCTGGAAATAATAAAATATTACTAAAACATAGTTTTATACTTGTGAGTCTTGATGACGCAGCTTTGCAATAGTTGATAGTCTGGTTTCAACCATGTTTTACTTAATATAGGTCATAAAATCTCAGCAACAAGATGTAATATCTGACTGAGATCATTTAGGACCAAAACCCTCTAACACTCGAACATCAAGACTTATGTAAGGCCGTGCAAGTCCCGGGATGCCCAAAATGTCCATAACCCCCTGTGAACGGCTTCCTGCCGCCATCGTGTGGGTTGCATGGACCATTGATGAAGGACATCGCTTCGCACAGGTTGGACTCTTTATTCGCAGTGTCGGTCGGTCGCTCTTGCAGCTCCACCTCCACTTATCGCGCAGGTCTCCTTTTCAGTCGTCAGAGTCTTTCCTGTGCTGGTCTTGTTCGCTCCGTGGCTCTCTGTGGTTCTGCTTGTCAGGTCTTCTGCTGGTTCTCCTAATTCTTCTGCCACAATTGCTCCTCCTTCTCCCCTTTTATACAGCAGGAGGAGATGCACAGATTGAGAGCCGGTGTGTGTTTTACGCACCTGGTTCTGATTGCTGCAGCGCCCCGCCTCTCCGTTCCGCTGCATACTCCGCCTACTGGCCACCATCTTGAGGCGGACCACAGTTTGCCCTATCCCGCTGTCGGTACGTCGGCTCCGTCTCTCCACAGTTCTCCATCGCCAAGCTCAAGCCGGGCTTCAGGGAGCGGGGGAAAAAAACTGCCCCGGCCGCCTGTCTTCTCCTTGCCTTCTTTTTCTTTTCCTTTGTCTCTTCCTCTTTCTTTGTTTTCTTTGTCTTCTTTGTCTTTGCCTTTTTCTTTGTCTTCTTTGTCTTTGCCTTTGACTTTGTATTCTCGAACTTCAATTTATTTGACTTTTTCTTTGTCCTCTTTGACTTTATTCTTCATCCTGTTTGACTTCTTTTTTGTCCTCTTTGACTTTTTCTCTGTCCTCTTTGACTTCTTCTTTGTCCTCTTTGGCTTCTTCTTTGTCCTCTTTGACTGTTTCTTTGTCCTCTTTGACTTCTTCTTTGTCTTCTTTGACTTTTTCTTTGTCCTCTTTGACTTCTTCTGTTCTTATGTTTCCCTTCTGGACCCATTTTGCCTTCCCGGATCCCTCGACCTTGTTTATGGACTTTGGACCCGCTCTCCTGCCTCTGACCCCGCTTGGACTTTGGACTCCCTCTTGCTTATTCCCTTCCAGATTTGGACGCCATTCAACCAACACGCACCTCAACAACCCTCACGGTATTCCTATATGATAATTCAACACATAGTCATTCATGCAAACACATAGTAGCATACACTCTCCACACAATCATCAAAATGTCAATAAATCTATTGAACTTGACATCCCGTTGCTGTACTGTCTCCTTCCCCTGTAGAAGCTTTAACAAAATTATAACTTTGACACAATTGTGTCCCGTAATTAAAACAGATGACAGCCAAATGGACTTTGGGGTTTTGTTTTCAATGAAACAAGAGAAAATACGTACTCCTATAGTAGTACAGTCGGCACAGTACAGTAAACTGACAATATTTAAACATTTAACTTGTGACATTTCTAACAGTTTTGAACAGAAATAGTTCATGCTCATTCAGGTAAATTATATATATATATATATATATATATATATATATATATATATATATATATATATATATATATATATATATATATATATATATATATATATATATATATATATATACCCCGTTTCCATTGGAGTTGGGAAATTGTGTTAGATGTAAATATAAACAGAATACAATGATTTGCAAATCCTTTTCAACCCATATTCAGTTGAATGCACCACAAAGAAAACATATTTGACGTTCCAACTCATAAACTTTATTATTATTTTTTTTTTGCAAATAATAGTTAACTTAGAATTTCATGGCTGCAACACGTGCCAAAGTAGTTGGGAAAGGGCATGTTCACCACTGTGTTACATCACCTTTTCCTTTAACAACACTCAATAAACGTTTGGGAACTGAGGAAACTAATTGTTGAAGCTTCGAAATTGGAATTCTTTCCCATTCTTGTTTCAAGTAGAGATTCAGTCGTTCAACAGTCCGGGGTCTCCGCTGTTGTATTTTACGCTTCGTAATGCGCCACACATTTTCGATGGGAGACAGGTCTGGACTGCAGGCGGGCCAGGAAAGTACCCGCACTGTCTTTTTTATGAAGCCACGCTGTTGTAACACGTGCTGAATGTGGCTTGGCATTGTCTTGCTAAAATAAGCAGGGGCGTCCTCGAAAAAGACGGCACTTAAATGGCAGCATATGTTGTTCCAAAACCTGTATGTACCGTTCAGCATTTATGGTGCCTTCACAGATGTGTAAGTTACCCATGCCTTGGGCACTAATGCACCCCCATACCATCACAGATGGTGGCTTTTCAACTTTGCGTCGATAACAGTCTGGATGGTTCGCTTCCCCTTTGGTCTGGATGACACGATGTCGAATATTTCCAAAAACAATTTTAAATGTGGACTTGTCAGACCACAGAACACTTTTCTACTTTGCATCAGTCCATTTTAGATGATCTCGGGCCCAGAGAAGCCGGCGGCGTTTCTGGATGTTGTTGATAAATGGCTTTCGCTTAGCATTGTAGAGCTTTAACTTGCACTTACAGATGTAGCGACAAACTATATTTAGTGACAGTGGTTTTCTGAAGTGTTCCTGAGCCCATGTGGTGATATCCTTTAGAGATTGATGTCGGTTTTTGATACAGTGCCGTCTGAGGGATCGAAGGTCAGGGTCATTGATCCATAAAACGTCAACGGCTTTGCTGGGCCCCGAACTCGTCTAAGATGGACTGATGCAAAGTGGAAAAGTGTTCTGTCGCCTGACGAGTCCACATTTCAAATTGTTTTTAGAAATTGTGGACGTCTAGTCCTCCGGACCAAAGAGGAAAAGACCGTTATAGACGGAAAGTTCAAAAGCCAGACTCTGTGATGGTATGGTGGGGTACTGAGAGTGAGCCGAAACGTGACCTTAAAATTGAGATGATGTACTAAATTACACAAACTTTACGAGCCAAACAAATCTTGGTGAAGTGCGTGTTTAGACTATCTGTGCATTCCATTATTCCTGGACTAAAGTAGTCCCTCCATCACCTCAGGGCACTTCCCACTGGCCCGATTATACACTGATAAAAGCAGCAATGACTATTGGTTTATCCGCGCTGGCCGAATTGCTGTTTTCAACTGCGAAATGAGGCTACTTAATGTACCATCTAATGTGCCATTGTTCTTATAATTTACTTTAATTTGTTTGTCTTTCCCAAAGAACGGCACAATCATTCTGGGTAATTAATTGACGACCACGATAAGTGTCAGACTTGCTAATGGAATGCAGTACTTAACCTCCATAATCCAAATGTGCCTTTCACTTAGTGTCAGCATAATTAGATTACTGCTGCTGATACCTTCTTCTTGGCCCTGGACATACCGGCTTGGACATTACAAGGCTTTTGTCGGAAAAAAAACATGACAGACTAAACTGCATTAAAGCCATTTTAAATAGCAAACGTCTGGTTTTAAAGGCCTACTGAAACCCACTACTACCAACCATGCAGTCTAATAGTTTATACATCAATGATGAAATATTAACATTGCAACACATGCCACTACGGCCGGTTTAGTTCCCTAAATTGCAATTTTAAATTTCGCGCCAAAGTATCCTGCTGAAACGTCGCAGTATGATGACGCGTGCGCGTGACATTTTGTTCCAGCATCGTTCCCAGCTATAAATCGTCTGTTTTCATTTCATAATTCCACAGTATTCTGGACATCTGTGTTGCTGAATCTTTTGTAATTTGTTCAATGAATAATGGAGACATCAAAGAAGAAAGCTGTAGGTGGGAAGCGGTGTATTGCGGCCGCGTTTAGCTACACTAACAGAGCTGGTGTTTCATTGTCTACATTCCCGAAAAATGACGGTGAAGCTTTACAATGGAACAGAGCGGTTGGATTGGACCACACACACAAAGTACAGTGTACTATGCAGCGATCATTTCGAAAGATCCTGTTTCGAAGAGGGTCCCTTACAAAGGGCAGGGATGGGCATCGCCACCATCTGTCGACTGGTGCTGAAGAAAGGTGCGGGGCCGGCCTTCAGGTTTTACAGGTACGACCCTTTTTTATTCTTTTTGTAATATTTCTCTATTTTGTTTCCTTTTAAACCCCCATTATTTACTTTTTTTTTTTTTTTAATTGATCTCAACTCTGTACACTGCTGCTGGAATTTTAATTTTCCTGAAGGAACTCTCCTGAAGGAATCAATAAAGTACTATCTATCTATAAAATCTCACTAAAACACTAGTAACACAATAAGCAGATAAGGGATTTTCCAGAATTATCCTAGTAAATTTGTCTAATAACATCTGAATCGCTCCCACTGTATAGTCTTTTTTTTCTTCTAGTCCTTCACTCTCACTTTCCTCATCCACACATCTTTCATCCTTGCTCAAATTAATGGGGAAATCATCACTTTCTTGGTCCGAATAGCTCTCGCTGCTGGTGGCCATGATTGTAAACAATGTTCAGATGTAAGGAGCTCCACAACCCGTGACATCACGCGCACATCGTCTGCTACTTCCGGTACAGGCAAGGCTTTTTTATCAGCACCAAAAGTTGCGAACTTTATCGTCGATGTTCTCTACTAAATCCTTTCAGCAAAAATATGGCAATATCGCGAAATGATCAAGTATGACCATAGAATGGACCTGCTATCCCCGTTTAAATAAGAAAATCTAATTTCAGTAGGCCTTTACAAAGCACTAAGATAAATCAAGACTATACACCGTGCTGGTCAAAAACATTCATTTTTAAGATCAAGCGGAGTGCAAAAAATGAAGTCACCGTCTGTGACCGAACTGTAAGAAACTGCCAAAAAAAGGGGAATGGGATTTCGCCCGGAAAAGGGTGGAGTGCCATCTCCGGGTTGGGGAGGAGACCCTGCCCCAAGTGGAGGAGTTCCAGCACCTAGGAGTCTTGTTCACGAGTGGAGGAAGAGTGGATCGTGAGATCGACAGGCGGATATGTGCGGCGTCTTCAGTAATGCGGACGTTGTATCGATCCGTTGTGGTGAAGAAGGAGCTGAGCCGGAAGGCAAAGCTCTCAATTTACCGGTCGATCTACGTTCCCATCCTCACCTATGGTCATGAGCTTTGGGTCATGACCGAAAGGATAAGATCACGGGTACAAGCGGCCGAAATGAGTTTCCTCCGCCGGGTGGCGGGACTCTCCCTTAGAGATAGGGTGAGAAGCTCTGTCATCCGGGAGGAACTCAAAGTAAAGCCGCTGCTCCTCCACATCGAGAGGAGCCAGATGAGGTAGTTCGGGCATCTGGTCAGGATGCCACCCGAACGTCTCCCTAGGGAGGTGTTTAGGGCACGTCCAGCTGGTAGGAGGCCACGGGGAAGACCCAGGACACGTTGGGAAGACTATGTCTCCCGGCTGGTCTGGGAACGCCTCGGGATCCCCCGAGAAGAGCTAGACGAATTGGCTGGAGAGAGGGAAGTCTGGGCTTCCCTGCTTAGGCTGCTGCCCCCGCGACCCGACCTCGGATAAGCGGAAGATGATGGATGGATGGATGGATGGATGGATGGATGGAGGGATTTGAACAGGGAGAAGCCAAACAAAAGCCGTCAATGAAACTTAAACCTGAACATGAAAAACAAGGTTACAATGGGCTAAGGAAAAGTAGTTGTGGACTACGGATGACTGGATGAATGTCATATTCGGTGCAGTAGGCAAAGTGACGATGCTGGTGTTTTGGTGCTATTTCAAAAGGATTTAAGAAGACGACTGCCTGAAGAAAACGTGCGCATTTCTACAGTCATTTGTGACATGGGGCTGCATGTCAGGCTAATGCACTGAGGAGATGGCTGTCATTACATCTTTGCAAACCCCGTTTCCATATGAGTTGGGAAATTGTGTTCGAGGTCAATATAAACGGAATACAATGATTTGCAAATCATTTTCAACTCATATTCAATTGAATGCAGTACAAAGACAACATATTTGATGTTCAAACTCATAAACTTTTTTTTTTTTTTGCAAATAATAATTTATTTTGAATTTCATGGCTGACACATGTGCCAAAGTAGTTGGGAAAGGGCATGTTCACCACTGTGTTACATCACCTTTTCTTTTAACAACACTCAATAAATGTTTGGGAACTGAGAAAACTAATTGTTGAAGCTTTGAAAGTGGAATTCTTTCTCATTCTTGTTTTATGTAGAGTTTCAGTCGTTCAACAGTCCGGGGTCTCCGCTGTCGTATTTTACGCTTCATAATGCGCCACACATTTTCGATGCGAGACAGGTCTGGATTGCAGGTGGGCCAGGAAAGTACCCGCACTCTTTTTTTTACAAAACCACGCTGTTGTAACACGTAGTTTGGCATTGTTTTGCTGAAATAAGCAGGGGCGTCCATGATAACGTTGCTTCGATGACAACATATGTTGCTCCAAAACCTGAATGGACCTTTCAGCATCAATGGTGCCTTCTCAGACGTGTAAGTTACCCATGCCTTGGGCACTAATGCACCACCATACCATCACTGATGCTGGCTTTTGAACTTTGCGCCTATAACAATCCGGATGGTTATTTTCCTATTTGTTCCGGAGGACACCACGTCCACAGTTTCAAAATATAGTTTGAAATGTCGCCCGATTGTAGCTGAGATAGGCGCCAGCGCCCCCCGTGACCCCAAAAAAGGGAATAAGCGGTAGAAAATGGATGGACTCGTCAGACCAAAGAACACTTTTCCACTTTGCATCAGTCCATCTTAGATGAGCTCGAGCCCAGCGAAACCAGCGGCGTTCCTTGGTGTTGTTGATAAATGGGTTTTACTTTGCATAGTAGAGTTTTAACTTGCACTTACAGATGTAGCGACCAACTGTAGTTACTGACAGTGGTTTTATGAAGTGTTCCTGAGCCCTTGTGGTGATATCTTTTACACACTGATGTCGGTTTTTGATGCATTACCGCCTGATAGGTCAAAGGTCTGTAATATCATCGCTTACGTGGAGTGATGTCTCCAGATTCTCAGAATCTGATTTTACGGACCGTAGATGGTAAAATCCCTAAATTCCTTGCAATAGCTCGTTGAGAAATGTTGATCTAAAACTGTTCGACAATTTGCTTACAAATTGGTGACCCTCGCCCCATCCTTGTTAGTGAATGACTTGGCATTTCATGGAAGCTGCTTTTATACCCAATCATGGCACCCACCTGTTCCCAATTAGACTGCACACCTGTGGGATGTTGCAAATAAGTGTTTGATGAGCATTCTCAACTTTATCAGTATTTATTTAAACTTTTCTCAACTTCTTTGTCACGTGTTGCTGGCATCAAATTCTAAAGTTAATGATTATTTGCAAATATTTTTTTTTTATCAGTTTGAACATCAAATATGTTTGTAAACGCGTCTGGAGCCGTTGGGTCGTTTTTGACCAAAGAGCACAGCCAGGCGGGTGCGGAATACAGGGTTTTTATTTTTTACTTTCCAATCTATTTTTTCTCAATGTTTTGCTTTTCAGCAAATAGTGGACTGCCGCTCCTTCCGTCCGCGTCTCTGCCTCCCGTTTGTTCCCCACTGCCTTCTCATGGTCCCCCGCGCCCCTGATAAAGAGACAGGTGATTAGACGACTCGTTCCAGCTGAGAAATCTCCTCACCTGTCATCGCTTCACAGCCGGCTCCTGTGCACGCCTCGCCCGCAGGGGAAGCGTCGACCACGCCCCTCCACATGCCCCCACCACCAGTTTAAGGCCGGGCACCCGTCCGGCCGCGACCACTCCCCCCGCCCCCGTAGAGGGGCGAGAGAGGTAGTCGGCCACGGCCATCTGCGTACCCGGCCGGTGGACCACCCGGAAGTTGTAGGGTTGCAACGCTAGGTACGACCGAGTGATCCGCGCGTTGGCATCCTTTATGCGGTGAAGCCACTGGAGCGGCTTGTGGTCCGAGCAGAGTCTGAAGGGGCGCCCCAACAGACCGCCTCATTGGACCGCGAGGCACTCTCTCTCCACCGTACTGTATCTCGCCTCCCGGTCCGAGAGCTTTCCCATGGCCTCCTACCGATTGGACGTGCCCTAAACACATCCCTAGGGAGGCGTTCAGGTGGCATCCTGACCAGATGCCCGAACCACCTCATCTGGCTCCTCTCGATGTGGAGGAGCAGCGGCTTTACTTAGAGTTCACCCCCCGTACAACAGAGCTTCTCACCCTATCTCTAAGGGAGAGCCCTGCAACACGGCGGAGGAAACTCATTACCCGTGATCTTATCCTTTCGGTCATGACACATTGCTCATGACCATAGGCGGGGATGGGAACGTCGATCGACCGGTAAATTGAGAGCTTTGCCTTCCGGCTCAGCTCCTTCTTCACCACAACGGATCGGTACAACGTCCGCATTACTGAAGACGCCGCACCGATCCGCCTGTGGATCTCACGATCCACTCTTCCCCCACTCGTGAACAAGACTCCTAAGTACTTGAACTCCTCGACTTGGGGCAGGGTCTCCTCCCCAACCCGGAGATGGCACTCCACCCTTTTCCGGGAGATAACCATGGACCCGGATTTGGAGGTGGTTATTCTCATTCCGGTCGCTTCACAGTACATATTCCGTACAATTGACCACTAAATGGTAACACCCAAATACGTTTTTCAACTTGTTTAAGTCGGGGTCCACGTTAATCGATTCACGGGGGATTAGGTTTGGTTGATATCAGCACTTCAGTCATCAACAATTGTATCATCTGAGAAATGGACATTGAGACAGTGTAGGTCTGACTTGGTAGGATATGTACATAGTGAGCTCAGAAAGCATAAGAACAAGTACATACATTTGATTATTTACAATCTGGAGAGGTGGGTTGTGAAGGGGGGAGGGTGTTAGTCTCGGGTTGTAGTTGCCTGGAGGTGTTATTCTAGTGCGGTTTTGAAGGAGGATCGAGATGCACTTTCTTTAACACCTGTTAGGAGTGCATTCCATATTGATGTGGCATGGACGGAGAACCTTTGTTAGATCGGAATCTGGGCTTAACGTGGTTTGTGGAGCTCACCCTAGTGTTGTGGTTATGGCGGTCATTTACGGTAAGGAAGTAGTTTGACATGGTTTTCGGTATCAGGGAGGTGTAGAAGATTTTATAGACCAGGCTCAGTGCAAGTTGTTTTACTCTGTCCTCCACCCTGAGCCAGCCCACTTTGGAGAAGTGGGTAGGAGTGAGGTGTGATCTGGGGTGGAGGTCTTATTAGTGATTCCTAGAGCCCAAAAAAAGTCTGCGGGCTATAGAGCGTTTTCCGTTCGGGCTCCAGTACTCTGGAATGCAGTTCGAGATGCTACCTCAGTAGAAGCATTTAAGTCTCACCTTAAAACTCCTCTGTATACTCTAGCCTTTAAATAGACCTCCTTTTTAGACCAGTTGATCTGCCGCTTCTTTTCTTTCTCCTATGTCCCCCCCGCCCTTGTGGAGGGGGTCCGGTCCGATGACCATGGATGAAGTACTGGCTGTCCAGAGTCGAGACCCAGGATGGACCGCTCGTCGGGACCCAGGATGGACCGCTCGCCTGTGTATCGGTTGGGGACATCTCTACGCTGCTGATCCGCCTCCGCTTGAGATGGTCTCCTGTGGACGGGACTCTCGCTGCTGTCTTGGATCTGCTTTGAACTGAACTCTCGCGGCTGTGTTGGAGCCACTACGGATTGAACTTTCACAGTATCATGTTAGACCCGCTCGACATCCATTGCTTTCGGGGGGGGGGGCGGTTGCCCACATCTGAGGTCCTCTCCAAGGCTTCTCATAGTCAGCATTGTCACTGGCGTCCCACTGGATGTGAATTCTCCCTGCCCACTGGGTGTGAGTTTTCCTTGCCCTTTTGTGGGTTCTTCCGAGGATGTTGTAGTCGTAATGATTTGTGCAGTCCTTTGAGACATTTGTGATTTGGGGCTATATAAATAAACATTGATTGATTGATTGAGGTCTAGAAGTAACCTGACTAGTTTCATCTGGGATGTTTGGAGTCTAGATGTGAGGGTTTTGGAGGTGCTGGGGTACCAGGAGGTGCATGGGTAGTCGAAAAAAGGTTTGAATGAGAGTTCCACCGAGAATCTTCATGGTGCTTTTGCTGACCAGAGAGGAGATTCTGTAGGTTCTTTGGTTGACCTTTTTGATTACCTTGGTTGACATTTTATCACAGGAAAAATTAGCCTCTAGAATCGACCTAGATAGGTGACCTCATCTTTCCTGGCGATAACAATGTCACCCATTTAAATAGCGAAGTCACTGAATATCTTAAGGTTATTTTGGACCCAAATAGGATGGATCCCGTTTTACCTAAGTGTATGGATAACTTATTGTCAGCGAGCCAGGTGCAAATTCTACAGAGTTCAGCACTGTGGATTTTTTTCCCAACTGTGACAGGGCCGATTCATCCACAAACAGGAACAATTCACAGTTGCATGCTGATGACATGATCTTTTACGTATATTAAGAACAGTAAAGGCCCTAATATACTCCCTTGGGGGACTCCACATCTGACTGAGAGGGGGGGACACGGTGCCGTTCACCTCTACCACCTCTATCCACCCCTCCAAGTTGACATTGCTTTGTAAAGTTCCTAATAGGGTTGTCCCGATACCAATATTTTGGTACCGTTACCAAAATAAATTTAAATACTTTTCGATACTTTTGTGAATAAAGGGGATCACAAAACATTGGATTATTGGCTTTATTTTAAAGGGGAACATTATCACCAAACCTATGCAAGCGTCAATATATACCTTGATGTTGCAGAAAAAAGACCATGTATTTTTTTAACCGATTTCCGAACTCTAAATGGGTGAATTTTGGCGAATTAAACGCCTTTCTGTTTATCGGTCTTTTAGCAATGACGTCAGAACGTGATGTCACCGAGGTAACACACCCGCCATATTCATTTTCACATTACAAACACCGGGTCTCAGCTCTGTTATTTTCCGTTTTTTCGACTATTTTTTGGAACCTTGGAGACATCATGCCTCGTGGGTGTGTTGTCGGAGGGTGTAACAACACGGACAGGGAGGGATTCAAGTTGCACCACTGGCAAGAAATCTGCCACCAGACCCCCATCGAATGTACCGGAGTGTCTGCATATTTTACCGGCGATGCTAAGACAGACATGGCACAGAGATGTATGGATAACCTGCAGATGCATTTGTAACGATTAAGTCAATGGAATCACAAAGGTGAGTTTTGTTGATGTTGTTGACTTATGTGCTAATCAGACATATTTGGTCGCAGCATGACTGCCAGCAAATCGATGCTAACATGCTATTTACGCTAGCTGTATGTACATTTGAAACTAAACACCCACATTTAATGTGAAACAAACACTTACCAATCAACGGATTTAAGTTGCTCCAGTGTCACAAGATGCGAAAGTCCTGATCGTTTGGTCCGCACATTTTACCGGCGATGCTAATAAGGCACCCATGCTACGGGCCACTTCATTAGGTACACCCATGCTATGGCCGAATAGCGTCAATAGCTATTCGCTCAATAGCTTCAATTTCTTCTTCAATTTTGTTTTCGCTATCTGCCTCCATACTCCGACCATCTGTTACAACACATGCGTAATCTGTTGAATCGCTTAAGCCGCTGAAATCCGAGTCTGAATCCGAGCTAATGTCGCTATATCTTGCTGTAGTAAACGCCATGTTGTTTACATTGGCAGCCCTGTATGACGTCACAGGGAAATGGATAGTGGTTTCGAAGATAGCGAAAAAAGAGGCGCTTTAAAGCTTTATTTAGGGATATTCCGGGACCGGTAAAATTTTGACCAAAACTTCAAAAAATACAACAAGCCACTGGGAACTGAATTTTATTGTTTTTAACCCTTTTGAAATTGTGATAATGTTCCCCTTTAAAGTTAAAGTACCAATGATTGTCACACACACACTAGGTGTGGTGAAATTTGTCCTCTGCATTTTACCCATCCCCTTGTTCACCCCCTGGGAGGTGAGGGGAGCAGTGGGCAGCAGCGGCACCACGCCCGGGAATCATTTTTGGTGATTTAACCCCCAGTTCCAACCCTTTGATGCTGAGTGCCAAACAGGGTCCCATTTTTATAGTCTTTGGATCAATCAATCAATCAATCAATGTTTACTTATATAGCCCTAAATCACTAGTGTCTCAAAGGGCTGCACAAATCACCACGACATCCTCGGTAGGCCCACATAAGGGCAAGGAAAACTCACACCCAGTGGGACATCGGTGACAATGATGACCCAGTGGGACGTCGGTGACAATGATGACTATGAGAACCTTAGAGAGGATGAAAGCAATGGATGTCGAGCGGGTCTAACATGATACTGTGAGAGTTCAATCCACAATGGATCCAACACAGTCGCGAGAGTCCAGTCCAAAACTGATCCAACACAGCAGCGAGAGTCCTGTTCACAGCGGAGCCAGCAGGAAACCATCACAAGTGGAGGCGGATCAGCAGCACAGAGATGTCCCCAGCCGATACACAGGCAAGCAGTACATGGCCACCGGATCGGACCGGACCCCCTCCACAAGGGAGAGTGGGACATAGAAGAAAAAGAAAAGAAACGGCAGATCAACTGGTCTAAAAAGGGAGTCTATTTAAAGGCTAGAGTATACAAATGAGTTTTAAGGTGAGACTTAAAAGCTTCTACTGAGGTGGCATCTCGAACTGTTACCGGGAGGGCATTCCAGAGTACTGGAGCCCGAACGGAAAACGCTCTATAGCCCGCAGACTTTTTTTGGGCTTTGGGAATCACTAATAAGCCGGAGTCTTTTGAACGCGGATGGAAATCACAACCTACCGATCTCAGGGCGGACACTCTAACCACTGGGCCACTGAGTAGGTACGCAGTACCTAGTACGTAGTACGTAGGTACGTAATACATAGCAGAATCCAGATCAATTGACTGGGCTACTCCTAGGAACGTCAAACTTCCACTGTTTCTTACTAGGGGTTGAGGTGCTAAGATCATAACAGCTGATTAGACAACCGTTTTGTCCAAACAAATCTCTAGCCAACGCATTTTACACAGAAACTAAGCTAGTATCAAGAAGAAGTACGTCATGCCTGCATACAATATCACAACAAATGGTAACCATATGGTTATTGTCGGTACTATCATAAAACAAAGACTAAAACGAACTACAACCAACGCTAGCAATGGTTATACTGGTGAAAAAGAAGTAGAGCATCCTTCGTAGCGTAATGTATGCTTTCTGTTGTATTTATAATTATTTGCTTAAAATTGTGTTACACGAAAGAAAATATATGTGTAATTAATTGCTATGAATTAGAAAAGTAGTACCATTAAATAAGCTTTGCTTCTTCCTACTCCTCAGACTTGTTTTTAGGAGAAATTAAATTACGTGAAATATGTTATTGTGAGGGGAGGTGTCTGTTGGAGCAAAAGTCACTGCCGCTGTCCATGGTGCTGAGGGAGAAGGGGAAGGGCATGTGCTGATGGCGAGACACAGCTGGCAGGTGATTAGATTTAAGTTAAAGTACCAATGATTGTCACACGCACACTAGTTGTGGTGAATTTTGTCCTCTGCATTTGACCCATCCCCTTGATTATCCCCTGGGAAGTGAGGGGAGCAGTGGGCAGCAGCGGTGCCGCGCCCGGGAATCATTTATGGTGATTTAACCCCCAACTCCAACCCTTAATGCTGAGTGCTAAGCAGGGAGGCAATGGGTCCCATTTTTTTTTTAGTCTTTGGTATGACTCGGCTGGGGTTTGAACTCCCAACCAACCAATCACAGGGCGGACACTCTAACCACTAGGCCACTGATTAGGTTTTCACAGGCTGTGTGACAGTCGCTCGCTGTCGTGCGGGTTCTCAGGACCACCAAGGAAGGACATTCTAGCGCAGGTTAGACCTTTTTTTATTTTTTTAATAATTACAAACGTGTTAAAAACGTGTTCTAGCATTATTGGATTTAAAACACTGTTTAAAAAAGAAGTACTGAAGAAGTACGAGGAGGAAAGAGAGTGATGCCCTCAGCACAGAACGATGGGAGAGAGGTGTATGGTTGCAGTGTGTGTGTGTGTGTGTGTGTGCGTGTGTGTGATTTGTCTTGTCTTGTCTCATGGTATTGTTAGTGTAGAGGAGTTTTTCTTGTTTTGTTTATAAAGTATTGTTCTTGTATTATATTGTTTATGTTAAATGTGGAATGAGTGAGAGGGGTTAGGATATTATAAGCAGCTGCTTCATCCAACCCCTTTCCAAGCCTTGCATAAATATCTTTGCCAACATGTAAAAAAAAAAAAAAAAACTATGTTTAGTTGTACTGTGCAGGTTTGAAATTAATATTTAAATAAAAAAAAAAAGTCTCTACGGGTTGCTTTTCGGCCTTGCCGTGTCCTGCTTCCTCTGCCGCTCCACCTTTTCAGTCGGGTGCGTCTTCGTCTTCCTGTGGCTCTCTCTCGCTCTCCTTCAACATCGGCTTCCTTCCGGCTCCTTCTCTCTCCGTCTCTCTCCCCGCTGCCCTTTTTATACAGCGTGAGAAAAGATTTAAATTGTGCCAACGCTGGGCGACCCACGCGCCTGATAATATTTGCGCGCCCTGCCTCGCTGCTTGCTCGCAGTCCACGCCTCCTCGCCGCCATCTTGCAGCGGGCTACTGTCTGCCCTTCCTCTCCACAACGTGTTAATCCAATCATCTGTTGTCTTTAACAGTGAGCAGGAGGAGAATTGGAGCGACTGAAAAGTCTGACGAACGCAGCTACTGGAGAGCTTAAAAAAAAAACATTAAAACGTTGTCAACTGCGCAACTAGCTTCCAGCGTGTGGATCTGTGAGCCTGCAAATACACAACACTTACAGGGATGTATCATATACCTACCTGTATGTATGTTGAAAACAAACTTAAACCATAACAATAACCCTCTTTGTGGTAAACACATTCATCATGTTGTCATGTGCAAAAATATATATATATTTGTATTATTTTAGGTAAAAATATGGATGCAATTGGAATACAGGGAAGTGCTGTTTTAAGAAGTAAAAAAAGTTTCAGTCAAATCCCATGTTGGATTATTAAAATTGCATCACTCTTGCTCCTGACATGACATCCGCGGCGTTCCTCCTCTGGGATGATGGCTCAGGATAACCGCCGACAGTTTAACCGTGAGAGTTTAAACGCTAAGATAAAACAGCCAGCAGTTTACTCAAGCATGGCTGAGAAGATATGGCAGCGGTGCATATGATATAAGAGGGGCCACACGCTTGCGTTACGGGCGACTCCTACATTTCATCTGGAATGACGAGACGGTCGTATTTCATCCGAGCAGCCGTCCCCAGCAGCCCCTCGGGGGGGGGGAGGGCTTGGCTTCAGCACCCTGCTACTCTACATCACTCCTATCAAGCGTGGGAAGCAAGGACTAATTGGCAGGTAGTATGTCACATTCAGGGGGAGCAGAGAGAAGACAAAGTGTCGAAAAGGTGCAAGGTGGAAGACTGCAATGCGGATTAAGATTCATTAAAAGTGAGATGACAACCGCAACTTTGAAGTTGAGTGGTCGGATAAGCACGCCGACGATGCAATGTGATAATGCCAGTGTTCTTGTAACATGATGGCTGCGTAAACGTACCGATTGTTTGGACGTTGTAACTGTTTTTTTATGTCATACTATACGTGACATCAGTGATAAGTTCATTTATTATTGACTGTATACAGCAGGGGTCACCAACGCTGTATACAGATGAGTCGCCCGCTGGCCTGTTCTAAAAATAGCTCAAATAGCAGCACTTACCAGTGAGCTGCCTCTATTTTTTAAATTGTATTTATTTACTAGCAAGCTGGGCTTCACGGTGGCAGAGGGGTTAGTGCGTCTGGCTCACAATACGAAGGTCCTGCAGTCCTGGGTTCAAATCCAGGCTCGGGATCTTTCTGTGTGGAGTTTGCATGTTCTCCCCGTGAATGCGTGGGTTCCCTCCGGGTACTCCGGCTTCCTCCCACTTCCAAAGACATGCACCTGGGGATAGGTTGATTGGCAACACTAAATTGTCCCTAGTGTGTGAATGTGAGTGTGAATGTTGTCTGTCTATCTGTGTTGGCCCTGCGATGAGGTGGCGACTTGTCCAGGGTGTACCCCGCCTTCCGCCCGATTGTAGCTGAGACAGGCGCCAGCGCCCCCCGCGACCCCAAAAGGGAATAAGCGGTAGAAAATGGAAAAATGGATACTAGCAAGCTGGTCTCGCTTTGCTCGACATTTTTAATTCTAAGAGGGACAAAACTCAAATAGAATTTGAAAATCCAAGAAAATATTATAAAGACTTGGTCTTCACTTGTTTAAATAAATTCATTTATTTTTGTTACTTTGCATCTTATAACTTTCAGAAAGACAATTTTAGAGAAAAAATACAACCTTAAAAATGATTTTAGAATTTTTAAACACATTTACCTTTTTTACCTTTTAAATTCCCTCATCTTCTTTCCTGACAATACAAATAAATGTTCAAGTATTTTTTTTTTTTTTATTGTAAAGAGTAATAAATACATTTGAATTTAATTCTTGATTTTAGCTTCTGTTTTTTCGACGAAAAATATTTGTGAAATATTTCTTCAAACCTACTATGATTAAAATTCCCCAAAAATATTCTGGCAAATCTAAAACATCTGTAGAATCAAATTTAAATCTTATTTCAAAGTCTTTTGAATTTCTTTTAAAATTTTTGTTCTGGAAAATCTAGAAGAAATAATGATTTGTCTTTGTTAGAAATATAGCTTGGTCCAATTTGTTATATATTCTAACAAAGTGCAGATTGGATTTTAACCTATTTAAAACATGTCATCAAAATTCTAAAATTAATCTTAATCGGGAAAATTACTAATGATGTTCCATAAAATCATTTTTTTTATTTTTTCAAAAAGGTTCGAATTAGCTAGTTTTTCCCTTCATTTTTTTCGGTTGAATTTTGAATTTTAAAGAGTCGAAATTGAAGATAAACTATGTTTCAAAATGTAATTTTCTTTTTTTTCATGTTTCCTTCTCTTTTAAACCGTTCAATTAAGTGTTTTTTGTCATCATTTATGCTGTACAAAAAACATTCCGTAAAAGGAAAAAAAATGTACGACGGAATGACAGACAGAAATACCCATTTTTTGTTTTTATATATACGGATTTATTTATTAAAGGTAAATTGAGCAAATTGGCTATTTCTGGCAATTTATTTAAGTGTGTATCAAACTGGTAGCCCTTCGCATTAATCACGACCCAAGAAGTAGCTCTTGGTTTCAAAAAGGTTGGTGACCCCTGGTTTACAGTAATACTTGCAAAAGGAACGGTCCGCCACCCCCTTGCCCCCGTCGTCATCACGTCGTGACATTGCAGATGAGCATGTTCGGCAGTGCACAATCACAGAGTACTTACAAGCATCCATCCATCCATCCATGTTCTACCGCTTATTCCCTTTCGGGGTCGCGGGGGCGCTGGCGCCTATCTCAGCTACAATCGGGCGGAAGGCAGGGTACACCCTGGACAAGTTGCCACCTCATCGCAGTACTTACAAGCAGACACAGCCATACATGCCAACATTGAGACTTCAAAATTCGGGTGATGGGGTGGGTAGTGGTTTGAGGTAGGGGGCATGGGGTTGAGGCGGGCGGGGTTGGGGGTGTGGGGTTTGCTGGTAGCGGAGGTGTATATTGTGCTGCAAGGGTACTCTGGGTATTTGTTCTGTTGTGTTTATGTTGTGTTATGAAATGTGTTTGTCATTCTTGTTTGGTGTGGGTTCACAGTGTGTCGCATATTTGTAACAGTGTTAAAGTTGTTCATACGGCCACCTTCAGTGTGACCTGTATGGCTGTTGACTAAATTGTATCCACTTCTGTGTCTGTAAAAGCCGCAAATATTATGTAACTGGGCCGACACGCTGTTTGTATGTGGGAAAAGTGGACGTGACGACCGATTATAGAGGACACTAAAGGCACGCCCCCAATATTGTTGTCCGGGTGGAAATCAGGAGAAATTCGGTAGAATGGTTGCCCCGGGAGATTTTCAGGAGGGGCACTGAAATTTGGGAATCTCCCGTAAAAATCGGGAGGGTTGGCAAGTATGGACACAGTGTGTAGACAGAAAAGGAGAACGGAAGCATTTTGGCTTAAAAACTAACGATAAGGGTGAAGTTGTATCACTGACATGGCTAGCTAGCTAGCGGCTAAAGTCAAGTCCCAGTCGGCAGTGTTTTAACTACTTCGAAATCACTAATCCTCGCCTCCATGGCGACAAATAAAATAAGTTTCTTACATGTATTATTATCACTGCAGGACGAGGAATAGCTGAACATGTTTCTCTACACACCGTAGCTCACCGACGTCAACATGTAAACAAACCCCATTGGTGGATCTACACCTGACATCCACTGTAATGATACCAAGTACAGTAGCGTAGTTAGCCAATATTACTATAATTATTTCGATATTTTTTGGCATCACAACATCTTTCGTTTTTCTTAAATGTATATTATATTTATAAACTCAGGAAATATGTCCCTGGACACATGCAGACTTTGAATATGACCAATGTATGATACTGTAGGGACTTAGTATCGGATCGATACCCACATTTGTAGTATCATCTGAAACTAATGTAAAGCATCCAAACAACAGAAGAATAAGTGATTATTACATTTTAACAGAAGTGTAGATTGAACATGTTAAAAGAGAAAGTAAGCAGATATTAACAGTAAATGAACAAGTAGATTAATAAGGCATTTTCTACTGCTTGTCCTTAATAAATTTGACAAAAAAATAGAATGGAAAATGACACATTATGTTACTGCATATGTCAGCAGACTAAAATCGGAGCCTTTGTTTGTATACTTACTTCTAAAAGACAAATTGCATTGTATGTTCACTATTTTATTTAAGAAAAAACCTGCAATAAGAAACATATGTTTAATGTACCCTAAGATTTTTTGTTAAAATAAAGCTAATAGTGCAAGGCAGAACCTAAAAATGTCCCTGAAGACAGAACGTTTGATCAAACTCTATGTAAGTATATACATTGGCTTTTTGTGCCATCCATTTGCGTTTTTAAATTATTACATAGATTACATTCATTAAGATGTCAATAAACTTCTCAATTAATCAATATAGTGCATGATGATGAGAGTATTTGGCGAGCCTGGTTTGTCCTACTAATTTCAGAGATCCTTGAACTCATTGTAGTTTGTTTACATGTACAACTTTCTCCTATGCTGCCACAGAAAGACGTGTTTTGTGCCACTCCTTTCTTTGTCTCATTTTGTCCACCAAACATTTTATACTGTGCGTGAATGCACAAAAGTGAGCTTTGTTCATTTTATTGAGTTGCTGGAGTGCATATCAGGCCTATTCGGCCAATCTATGACCGCAAGCTAATCGACGCTAACATGCTATTTAGGCTAAATGGGCGACCGGTGCAACGGATGTCAAGTTAATAGTGTGAGAGTCCAGTCCATAGTGGGGCCAGCAGGGGGTCATCTTGAGTGGAGACAAGTCAGCAGCGCAGAGACGTCCCCAAATGATGCACAGATGAGTGGTCCACTGTGAGTCCCGAGTTTGAACAGCTAGCGCATCATCTGTGGTCACCTGATAACGAGAAGGAGGCAGAGCAGAAAAGAGACGGCAGATCAACTGGTCCAAAAGGGGGTCTATTTAAAAGCTAGAGTATACAAAAGAGTACTTAAATGCTTCTACCAAGGTAACATCTCTAACTGTTACAGGTAGGGCATTCTAGAGTACTGGAGCCCGAATAGAAAACGCTCTATAGCCTGCAGACTTGTACATTGTACATGGTCCGAAGTGATTCTGCTAAAAATGCCACGGCGCGGAGTCAAAACCACGTTTCCTCGACAACTCAGACATACCCCTGCCCACGCAGAGACAAGCCTGCAGACAATCCCTAATCAGCGTACCTATTCTTGAAGAGAGGGAGAGGCATAAACTCCAGCGGACCCGAGGAACCTTTGCCAGAACATCGCTCATCTTCCTAGTAAGCATCACGCCTGGCATTCCCTCCCCTTTGCTCTCTCCGTGTCTCCCCTGTTCATGCCCCTTGTGTCTTCCAGTGTCTTCCCTATCATTCGCGATCGTGTTTTGCCTCTCGACAACCCTCCGGATTCCTGACTGCCTTCCTCAATCCTCTACCCCCTGCTCGGACACGGACTAGGCTGCCTCGCTCCTACCCTCGACCCCTTGCCTTGAAGGATACATCCAAGACTCGCAGACAACAACCCCTGGTAACATTTCCACTATTAATTATACACATCGTCTACACCCGTTCACTTAGAGTAGCATACACTTAGAGTAGCATACCCACGCCACGTAATAATCAAAGGTACTCTACATGCCTCTAAAGCTGACCAACACGCCAGATTGTAGTCAGCTGGAGGCGTGTGTTAATGAAATTAAACAATGGATGTCCACTAACCTTTTGCAACTCAACGCCAAAAAAACGGAAATGCTGATTATCGATCCTGCTAGACACCGACCTCTATTTTCAATAATACAACTTTTACATTTGACAACAAAACAAATAAACAGGGCGACTCGGTAAAGAATCTGGGAATTATCTTCGACCCGAATCTCTCGTTTGAGTCACACATTAAGAGTGTTACTAAAACGGCCATCTTTCATCTCCGTAATATCGCTTAAGTTCGCTCCATTTTGTCCACTAGCGATGCTGAGATCATTTTCCATGCGTTTGTTACGTCTCGTCTCGATTACTGTAACGTATTATTTTCGGGTCTCCCCATTAAAAGATTACAGTTGGTACAAAATGCGGCTGCTAGACTTTTGACAAGAACAAGAAAGTTTGATCACATTACGCCTGTACTGGCTCACCTGCACTGGCTTCCTGTGCACTTAAGATGTGACTTTAAGGTTTTACTACTTACGTATAAAATACTACACGGTCTAGCTCCATCCTATCTTGCCGATTGTATTGTACCATATGTCCCGGCAAGAAATCTGCGTCCAAAGGACTCCGGCTTATTAGTGATTCCCAGGGCCCAAAAAAAGTCTGCGGGCTACAGACCGTTTTCCATTCGGGTTTCAGTACTCTGGAATGCCCTCCCGGTAACAGTTCGAGATGCTACCTCAGTAGGAGCATTTAAGTCTCATCTTAAAACTCATTTGTATACTCTAGCCTTTAAATAGACCCCCTTTTTTAGACCAGTTGATCTGCCGTTTCTTTTCTTTTCCTCCTCTGTCCCCCTCTCCCTTTTTTGAGGGGATGCCGGGGGTGGATCAGGTCCGGTGGCCAAGGATGAAGTATTGGCTGTCCAGAGTCGGGACCCAGGATGGACCGCTCGTCCAGAGTCTGGACCCAGAATGGACCGCTCGCTCGTGTATCGGTTGGGGACATTCCTGCGCTGCTGATCCGCCTCCGCTTGGGATGCTTTCTTGCTGGCTGGCTCCACTGTGGACGGGACTCCCACTACTATAGTGGATCCACTTTGGACTGGACTCTCACCTTTATGTTAGTCCACTATGGATTGGACTTTCACAATATCATGCTAGACCCGCTCGACATCCATTGCTTTCGGTCCCCTGAAGAGGGGGGGGAGTTTGCCCACATATGCGGTCCTCTCCAAGGTTTCTCATATTCATCATTATCGCTGTCACCGACGTCCCACCGGGTGTGAGTTTTTCCTTGCCCTTATACGGCCTCTACCAGGGATGTCGTGGTGGTTTGTGCAGCCATTTGAGACACTTGTGATTTCGGGCTATATAAATAAACATCGATTGATTAAACAACCGCAGTTCTGCCTTGGTTGTCGACTCCTTCCCTTCTCTGTACATAACAAAAAAAAAAAAAGTTACAGGGAGGTATTTGTAGATTGTATTGGGCGATGTGAGACAATTTCAAGTCAACCCCATCAAGTCGGATTCGAAAAAGGGGAATATTTGAGTCGATGCCATGCCCGCCCTGCATCCAACGGCTTTTTGCTCTTTAGCCAAATTGAGACTGACTATATCGTCACCCGTCATGTATCGACTCTGAAAGCAGCAATAGAAAGGTGCCACGGCGCTCTTTTTATAGAGACTGATGTCATCTGTCATACTTTGATGTGCTCTTCTAAGTGATGGACAAATGCCCAGAGTGTGTCTCCCCATCGGGGGAGCATGTCATCAAGACGTCTCTTTGAAGGAGTGTTTCTGGCACTTGACAACCTTGCCGCGTGTCTGGCAACGTGTGAGAGTGTGTGTGTGTCTCTCAGGCGTTAAGGCTGAGGAGATCGATTATGATTGGTTTCTGCGCAAGTAGTCAAGCCCCAGGATTGACTTGGTAATGTCGGTTGAGAGCCGACCGTAGCAGCTGGTGGTAATAAAGCACAGTTTGTTCGCACACTTCCCAAGATCCTGTTTGCTTAAGCAAAATACCCTGATGGCAACCATCGAGTATGTAAACAAGCTCGGGATTTGACTTCATTCCTTTGATCGACTGAAGAAAAAAAAAATACTGTTGTCATTGAACTTTTCGTATTTTGAACATAGAACGTCAATATTCAGTGGTGATCCCCACGTTGGTATTGTCCTTAGACCAGGGGTGTCAAACTCAAGTACAGAGTGGTACAAAATTCTAAACGGAACAAAGCCGCGGGCCAAAGTTGAACAACTTTAAGAGAGACCCAAGCAAGTTTTGCATTGAATATTGAATAAACAAGGCTTATTTAACTTTATAGTGACATGCAAAATCGAGTTTTGTTGGTAACGGGGTTTTATATTGTAGCGTCCCGGAAGAGTTAGTGCTGCAATGGGTTCTGGGTATTTCTTCCGTTGTCTTTATGCTGTGTTACTGTGCGGATGTTCTCCCGAAATGTGTTTGTCATTCTTGTTTGGTGTGGGTTCACAGTGTGGTATAACAGTGTTACGTCTCGCCTTGACTACTGTAACGTATTATTTTCGGGTCTCCCCATGTCTAGCATTAAAAGATTACAGTTGGTACAAAATGCGGCTGCTAGATTTTTGACGAGAACAAGAAAGTTTGATCACATTACGCCTGTACTGGCTCACCTGCACTGGCTTCCTGTTCACTTAAGATGTGACTTTAAGGTTTTACTACTCACGTATAAAATACTACATGGTCTAGCTCCATCCTGTCTTGCCGATTGTATTGTACCATATGTCCCGGCAAAAAATCTGCGTTCAAAGGACTCCGGCTTATTAGTGATTCCCAAAGCCCAAAAAAAGTCTGCGGGCTATGGAGCGTTTTCCGTTCGGGCTCCAGTACTCTGGAATGCCCTCCCGGTAACAGTTCGAGATGCCACCTCAGTAGAAGCATTTAAGTCTCACCTTAAAACTCATTTGTATACTCTAGCCTTTAAATAGACTCCCTTTTTAGACCAGTTGATCTGCCGTTTCGTTTCTTTTTCTTCTATGTCCCACTCTCCCTTGTGGAGAGGGTCCGGTCCGATCCGGTGGCCATGTACTGCTTGCCTGTGTATCGGCTGGGGACATCTCTGCGCTGCTGATCCGCCTCCGCTTGGGATGGTTTCCTGCTGGCTCCGCTGTGAACGGGACTCTCGCTGCTGTGTTGGATCCGCTTTGGACTGGACTCTCGCGACTGTGTTGGATCCATTATGGATTGAACTTTCACAGTATCATGTTAGACCCGCTCGACATCCATTGCTTTCCTCCTCTCCAAGGTTCTCATAGTCATCATTGTCACCGATGTCCCACTGGGTCATTATTGTCACCGATGTCCCACTGGGTGTGAGTTTTCCTTGCCCTTATGTGGGCCTACCGAGGATGTCGTAGTGGTTTGTGCAGCCCTTTGAGACACTAGTGATTTAGGGCTATATAAGTAAACATTGATTGATTGATTGATACTGTATATGTTACAATATGAAAAAATGTATATTTTTATTATATTATTATTATTATTTCTATTATCATGGCATATTTGAATGTGCTCAAAAAGTACTGATGTACTAAAGTATTCGAACCAAGTTTTTTTGTAATTAAGTAAAATAAATACACAAATTACATTTTCTTGGTAGAGGAAACATTAAATATTCTTCTGGCTTCATAAGAGCCATATTAGTTTTATATGTGTGTGTTTGAACTTACCTTCTTCCATTTAAATTGGTGAGCATTTTAAAATGTTGTTTTTAATAAATGCACTTTAAGACGTTCAATATTTCTTTTATTTAAATGTTTGCTTAAGAAAATGAGAGGCTATTTACATTTTTTTTTGTTGTTTATTTAGGATAGTTAAGTTATTTACCTTCAAATTAAAGTCAAATAGTTAACAACTCAACAGTTATGAGAAATTCAACTTCTTTACATTTCAAATGGTTACTTGCATGATTGTTATATATTATGACTACATTAGTGCTTACATTGGTCACAATATAATGCTGACAATTTGTTTAATTTATGGGAAAATAGATCATCCAACAAAATGTATCGGCCCAGGTCTCGTAATACCTCAACTTACAAGCTTAATTGGTTTAGTGACTTAACTTAACTTAAACTACTTGTACTCAAATCAACTTTGCCAATTAAAATGAAGCAACATTAATTGAATTGGTGCTTTCACCATTATCCTCCATGCAGGAGCGCCATTTTAACATGTAACATGCCCTTTGAAAAGCAAAAACAAACTTTTTGAAACATTGTACACAACAATACTACATGATTGTGGAGAGGCGGAGCCGGGAGCGATGCTACAAGCGAGATCAGGTGCGTGGCTCGCACCCCAGGAGACAATTAACGTATCTCCTCTCAGCATGTAAGAGGGGAGAAGGAGGAGATAACGGGAGAGAAGCAGGTGGAGAGCCCGCAACAGCGACTGAAGAGCAAGAGCGACAGAACGCAAGACGGCGACGACAAAGACGCGGCCGACTAAAAGAGCAACCCGGAGGAGCGAGCAGCGTGAGAGACGACGGCGCGAAAGACTTCCTTTATTTGAAAAAATGAACGCGAGTCAAACCTGCAAAAGCAATGTCCTTCCTTGGTGGTCCTGGGAACCCGCACGACGACAGCGAGCGACTGTCACAATGATGTACTACAATTGACTGGTAGTTTTATGAAGTAACGTAATAAAAATGTTTACCTGGGGCGGCATGGCGTAGTGGGTAGAGCGTCCGTGCCAGAAACCTAAGGGTTGCGGGTTCGCTTCCCACCTATTGACATCCAAATCGCTGCCGTTGTGTTCCTGGGCAGGACACTTCACCTTTGCCCCCGGTGCCGCTCACACTGGTGAATGAATGATGAATGAATGATTGGTGGTGGTCGGAGGGGATGTAGGCGCAAACTGGCAGCCACGCTTCCGTCAGTCTACCCCGGGGCAGCTGTGGCTACTGATGTAGCTTACCACCACCGGGTGTGAATGAATAATGGGTTCCCACTTCTCTGTGAGTGCTTTGGGTATCTAACAATAGAAAAGCGCGATATAAATCTAATCCATTATTATTATTACCCTGGAGGGTGGACTTCCAGCTGCTTTTCTGTCAAACACACCATAAGCAGCTTCTCCATATTGGCATGGATCAGTGTTTACGTTTAGATATTATTGTTAGCATACTTGACTGTCGTTAATGACTCATTCTGCTTCAGTATGGGGCTAACAGTGATACCCTTTAAATGTTTAGCCAAGTTGGCGACACACTTTATGTATTTGAGTTATTTCCTTATTCAATTCCATGAATATCATTCTGTTCTTCTCAGCACTGTCCTTCACAGTCACTGTCTTCCTTCCCATGGTTGAA
Organism: Nerophis ophidion; assembly: GCF_033978795.1. Classification (NCBI taxonomy): domain Eukaryota; kingdom Metazoa; phylum Chordata; class Actinopteri; order Syngnathiformes; family Syngnathidae; genus Nerophis; species Nerophis ophidion. The sequence continues at coordinate 14,188,260 of NC_084633.1, read as the reverse complement.
AAACAAAAGTAAGTCCAATATGCAAACTAATGATAGCAAGGAAGACCAGATGTTCTGGGGGGCTCTTGAGGGATTTACTGTGGCATTTTCGACGCCAACTAATGGCGGGGAGGCTTGTAACTCAAATTTGTGCAAACAACTTAGAGCATAACAATTAATCGAGAGACAGCTCTGATCTCATAACATTCTTAACTGAGGCACTCTTACCGGGCTCATTGTTTATTTTTGTTTTCTACATTTAAAACACTTCCTTGTGGTCTACATAAAATGTAGTCTTGTTGTCCCAAATTTTGCATGGATTGATGTTTTACAGACCATTTTCAAGCTGCTTCCGCACTGTCTCTTCAGGATGAGCCGTATTAAGGGTGGCAGATGCGGGCCGTGCGTTTCCCACCTAGGCCTTCAGTGATATCCGTCTTCAATAATTACCTCTCAAAATGTCCCCACATAACCATTGCTGGAGAAATATTATACAAAAACACATTTACACCCTCACATCAACAGTGTATAAAACGGGTAATTTTCTGGCGCATTTAAAAATCAATTTAAACGCAGCAGCAATTAAAACATATCTTGTGTGGTACTGTCAAAATTAATGTAGCAAAAAAACATATTAAAAGTGAAAAAATTAAATATTTTTACTCACAATTGGTAGGACCTATTCGACGCCGTTCCCCATTTCATCGCCAGAACAGGTGAGCGAGCTTCCGGGTTTGGCCGACATGGTCTCACGAGATGTGGTTTCTCTTTAAATATCCTTCTTGAAAATGGCCTTGCAAAATGTGACGAACTCCTGCCGTCGTCCTGCGGGTTCCACGGACCATCAAGGAAGGACATTACTGAGCAGGTGTGACTCGGGTTTATTTTTTCAAATCGGATCGTTTTTCATCTCCTCCACTCCACTGCTCGCTCACGGTCCGCGCTTCAGCCGCCGTCCTCGTCATCCTCGTCTGCTCTCTGTTGTTTTCGCTCGTCAGGTACTGCTGCGGGTTCTCCTACTCCTTCTGCCCCGATCTTTCCTCCTTCTCCCCTTTTATACATCGTGAGGAGATAAGTTTATTGTGTACAGGTGCGCGATCCACACTCCTGTACTTAACAGTGGCGTCGCTCCCGCTCGGCCGAATCCTCCGCCTCCTCGCCCTGCCCCGCTGCTCGCTCACTGGCTCCGCCTCTCCACACAAATGTATATCTGCCACCTAATCATTGTTTTGTTCTTCTGTGCGTCATTATTCCTGCTTCCTGCTAAATTGCAACTCGTGATTGGATACTCACTTTGAAATGACAAGTGAGTACCCAATCACAGTCTCGTTAACATCAGGCTACCTAGAGAGGCTACTCTCGACAACTTGTGATCTGATTGGCTATTGCAACCGTCTATCAACTGTATGTGTTCTCAAATTCATCCGCTAATGGTGAGTATCCAAACACAGGATGCGTAAATGTCACGTTCAACCTAAGCCTGCGAGAAAGCCTTACTGAAAACAACTCCAGATCTGATTGGCTATCGCAATTGTCTATCAACTGTATGTCCCTGATCGCTTACAGTGCACGGACGCCCGCATAATTGATTCTGAAGCCCTCTGGCAGATTTGGTACAGCATGGCAACATAAGCTAGCTGAATTCTGATTGGATACAAACTAAAACTAAAAACAACAGCACTGAAAGGAGCATAATATGACATGAAGAGACTAGGAATACTTTTAGATATTTGGGGAAAGTAAAAAAAAAAAAAATGTTTTATCTTTAATTATGATTTCTGGGGATGTTAGGCCAGCAGACGGCACGCCACTGGTGGGCGGTCTTATTTACGTGGCTGCACCCTTGACATTGTCTTCTCCTCATCAGCTTTTGTTGTCGTTTTTAGGCAGAGGATGCATGTGCATGTACGAGCCAGTCTGCCCCACAAAAATAGAAAACAAAAAAATCACATTGGACTTTAATGGCGCACATTGGGTACATTTCTGATATAGCCGCTGACATCACGCTTAATAAAAACGTCAACGTGGAGGTTGCCCTCCGGTGGGTTCTTCTGACCACCAAGCATTGACATGAGAGTCCAATTTAGATTCACAATGGCGTTTTATTTTTTCCAAATACAGTCCTTTTGTGGCTTTTCAGCCATTTTCTTTTTCTCTTGTTCTCGCTCCGACCCTCCTTCAGCTCCAGCTCCCACTCCAACTCCTCTTTCTGCTGCCTTTTAACAGAGCGACGAGTGATTAGATAACCAGGCCCTGGTGGGCCGTCTACGCACCTGTCACTGATTTTAAAGCCGGTCCTGGCACACCCAGCTTCGCTGCAGGCCCGCATGCCACGCCCCCCCTCCACAGTCACATTATGCAAATTACTAACAGCTTGTTTGGAAGAAGTATGACAGAGGGCAAGATTGTTTTATAAACATCTCCGCCATGCCTCCAGCGGATTTTTGGGATGCTTCACGGTGGCAGAGGGGTTAGAAGCCTCTGCCTCACAATACGAAGTTCCTGCAGTCCTGGGTTCAAATCCAGGCTCGGGAACTTTCTGTGTGGAGTTTGCATGTTCTCCTCGTGAATGCGTGGGTTCCCTCCGGGTACTCCGGCTTCCTCCCACTTCCAAAACATGCACCTGGGGATAGGTTGATTGGCAACACTAAATTGGCCCTAGTGTGTGAATGTGAGTGTGAATGTTGTCTGTCTATCTGTGTTGGCTCTGCGATGAGGTGGCGACTTGTCCAGGGTGTACCCCGCCTTCCGCCCGATTGTAGCTGAGATAGGCGCCAGCGCCCCCTGCGACCCCAAAAGGGAATAAGCGGTAGAAAATGGATTTTTGGGATCCCAAATACACAAAAACAGGTAAAAGTATGAGAAGAGAGAAAATAAGTTATTTTTGCAGAATATGGCCCCTTTAGGTTGTGGTGCCACTGTATGTTGGCAGTCTCTTTTTGCGTCATCAACCTTTAATATGGGGTTTCATACATTCATACTGTACACACAGAGTAAATGTACAAAACCCAAAACCAGTAAAGTTGGCACGTTGTGTAAATTGTAAATAAACACGAAATACGATGGATGATCTGTTTTGAATAGACTGCAAATACAAGATATTTAATGTTTGAACTGAGAAACGTAATCTTTTTTTCGCAAATAATCATTAACTATTTAATGGCAGCAACACATTGCAAAAAAGTTGGCACAGGGGCATTTTTACCACTGTGTTACATGGCCTTTCCTTTTAACAACACTCGGTAAACGTTATGGAACGGAGGAGACCAAATTTGTTAAGTATATCCGGTGGAATTCTTTCCCATTCTTGCTTGATGTACAGGTTAAGTTGTTCAACAGTCCACGGTCTCAGTTGTAGTATTTTAGGCTTCATATTTTCAATGGGAGACAGGTCTGGACTACAGGCTGGCCAATCTAGTACCCACACTCTTTTACTATGAAGCCACGCTGTTGTAACACGTGGCTTGGCATTGTGTTGCTGAAATAAGCAGGGGCGTCCATGAACTGAGTTGAGTGTATTTGAAATGGAGTTTATTTTCGAACATGCAAGCATACAACATGAAAAAGTAGTTGCTTGGTAGGCGACATATGTTGCTCCTAAACCTGAATGTACCATTCAGCATTCATGGTGCCTTCACAAATGTGTAGTTTACCCATGCCTTGGGCACTAATACACCACCACACCATCACAGATGCTGGCTTTTGAACTTTGCGCCTATAACAATCCGGTTGGTTATTTTCCTCTTTGTTACGAAGGACACAACGTCCCCAGTTTCCAAAAACAATTAGAAATGTGGACTCCTCAGACCACAGAACACTTTTTCCACTTTGGATTAGTCGATTAGGCATTTCTGGGTGTTGTTAATAAATAATAATAAATAATGGGTTGTACTTGTATAGCGCTTTTCTACCTTCAAGGTACTCAAAGCGCTTTGACACTACTTCCACATTTACCCATTCACACACACATTCACACACTGATGGAGGGAGCTGCCATGCAAGGCGCCAACCAGCACCCATCAGGAGCAAGGGTGAAGTGTCTTGCTCAGGACACAACGGACGTGACGAGGTTGGTTCTAGGTGGGATTTGAACCAGTGACCCTCGGGTTGCGCACGGCCACTATCCCACTGCGCCACGCCGTCCCAAATAGCTTTCATTTTGCATAGTGGAGTTTTAACTTGCACTTACAGATGTAGTAAAGGACTGTAGTTACTGACAGTGGTGTTTTGAAGTGTTCCTAAGCCCATGTGGTGATATCCTTTACGCACTAATGTCGGTTTCCAAAAACAAATTGAAATGTGGACTTGTATTTTCAAAAGATAAAAAAAGCGTACCAGTTCAAAGGTTAAGTATCTTTTAAGGCATGTACACAATCTGCTGCTCTTTCTTCAACACCCCTCCGCTGGACAGGCCCACACACGGTGTGCTTCTGCGCAATCATCACTCAACACACCTTCTGCTGACGAAACCACACCCCATAAAAAAAGCCAGCGTGCCCAGAGAACCAACGCTGGAACGTAATCTCTGCTTGCAATAAGCTTTCGTCTCCGGCTCCTCACCTTTGTTTGCTCGCTTCTAGTGACCTTCGACCCTTGTGCTCATTTGTTCCTGTTGCTTCTCTTGTTTTCCCCAGAATTTGCCTTGTCGCCTTAGAAGTGAGCTGTGCGCCTCACTTCTCCGGACCCCTCTGGATTCTGACTGCTTCCCTCGATCCTCGACCCCTACTTTGGACTCGGACCTCTTGACGCACCTATCAGCCCCACACCCGCCTGTACCACGGATTCTCCCACCTGCTTCGCCCAACTGGACTGGTCGCCTTCCCAGTCAACACGCACTTACAACAACCACTGGTAAATATTCATTGTAACACTTCACATAGTCCTGCGAACAAACACAGTAGCATACACACTCCACCGCATCATCAAGCTCAAAATAAACTGTTGAGCTTTACTCCTTCCCCACCAGACATAACAGTATCTTGTCTTTGCAGTCTATTCAATTGAATATAGGTTGAAAAGGATTTGCAAAACATTGTATTTTGTTTCTATATTTACGATTTGTTTCTATATTCACCGATTCTGATCATAACTTTTATGGACAGAATTTCTAGGCGCAGTCAAGGCATTGAGGGGTTCCGGTTTGGTGGCCGCGGGATTAGGTCTCTGCTTTTTGCAGACGATGTGGTCCTGTTGGCTTCATCTGGCCGGGATCTTCAGCTCTCACTGGATCGGTTCGCAGCCGAGTGTGAAGCAGCCGGAATGAGAATCAGCACCTCCAAATCCGAGTCCATGGTTCTCTCCCGGAAAAGGGTGGAGTGCCATCTCCGGGTTGGGGAGGAGACCCTGCCCCAAGTGGAGGAGTTCAAGTACCTAGGAGTCTTGTTCACGAGTGGGGGAAGAGTGGATCGTGAGATCGACAGGCGGATCGGTGCGGCGTCTTCAGTAATGCGGACGTTGTACCGATCTGTTGTGGTGAGGAAGGAGCTGAGCCGGAAGGCAAAGCTCTCAATTTACCGGTCGATCTACGTTCCCATCCTCACCTATGGTCATGAGCTTTGGGTCATGACTGAAAGGATAAGATCACGGGTACAAGCGGCCGAAATGAGTTTCCTCCCTTAGAGATAGGGTGAGAAGCTCTGTCATCCGGGAGGAACTCAAAGTAAAGCCGCTGCTCCTCCACATCGAGAGGAGCCAGATGAGGTGGTTTGGGCATCTGGTCAGGATGCCACCCGAACGGCTCCCGAGGGAGGTGTTTAGGGCACGTCCAACCTGTAGGAGGCCACGGGGAAGACCCAGGACATGTTGGGAAGACTATGTCTCCCGGCTGGCCTGGGAACGCCTCGGGATCCCCCAGGAAGAGCTAGACGAAGTGGCTGGGGAGAGGGAAGTCTGGGTTTCCCTTTTAGGCTGCTGCCCCCGCGACCCGACCTCGGATAAGCGGAAGAAGATGGATGGATGGATGGATGGATATTTTGTTTCTATATTTACGATTTCCACAACGTGCCAACCTCCCTGGTTTTGGGTTTTGGGATTATTTTTGTATCAATGTCTTACCCTAGGATATGCAGTCCTTGACTCTGTAATTCCACCAGCTAAAACTACAAAAAAAAAATACTTCCGAGACACCTAAAAGAAGGATCTCAGTGTCAACAGAGCGACTGCCTGGGAGTTACAGTATTGTTCTATTAAAAGATTAAAAGGCACCAAATAAACACGCTTTTGCTTACTCTGCTGAGACTCAGTTTGTGTATGGACAACCTGCCCTGCTGGAGCTGGCTTGGCGTCCCGTCCAGCCTGTAGCCCATTCATCAAAAAGACCAGTGCGTGAGGAGATTTATACACCACGAGGAAATTGGTGGAGAATTAGCTCAGATTTATGATCGCCGACCAGAATGGCGAGGCGCGAGCAGCTGCTACTTGACATTTGAACAGCGAAAATTGGAGACGGGTGCAAACAGAAAATTGGAACAACGGAGCTGAGGAATGACTCTGACCACAGAAGTACCGGAATCTAAAAAGTTCAGGTGGGCTCATCTCTGGTAATGATGGGAAATAGATTCATGGTAACCAACTACTGAGATTCCAGCAAATTATTGTTGGAATCGCTGGCTACAAGGATAAGTGCACCTGCTTAATAAAAGAATATTCAAAAATATCTCCACACTCTACCTTTACAAATATTCTCCTGCAAAGGCTTCACCTACATTAAATTGCCAAAAGTATTTGGCCACCCATCCAAATGATGGGTGTATGAAATCAAGCACTTAGGCATGGAGACTGTTTCTACACACATTTGTGAAAGAATGGGCAGCTCTCAGGACCTCAATGATTTCCAGCGTGGAACTGTCATAGGATGCCACCTGTGCAACAAATCCACTCGCATGCACTACGCTCATGCACCAGAGGGAAGGGGCCAGAAGACGTCGCACCATTGCTCAAAATAAAGACTTTTCAAACCTGGCATCCGGGCTCCACTGCCATTCTGTCAGTCCAAAAGAACTCACAAATAGGAAGTCCACACACATACATATATATATATATATATATATATATATATATATATGTATGTGTGGGAAAAATCACAAGACTACTTCATCTCTACAGAACTGTTTCATGAGGGGTTCCCTCAATCATCAGGAGAAATCTCCTGATGATTGAGGGAACCCCTCATGAAACAGTTCTGTAGAGATCAATCAATCAATCAATGTTTACTTATATAGCCCTAAATCACTAGTGTCTCAAAGGGCTGCACAAACCACTACGACATCCTCGGTAGGCCCACATAAGGGCAAGGAAAACTCACACCCAGTGGGACATCGGTGACAATAATGACCCAGTGGGACGTCGGTGACAATGATGACTATGAGAACCTTGGAGAGGAGGAAAGCAATGGATGTCGAGCGGGTCTAACATGATACTGTGAAAGTTCAATCCAGAATGGATCCAACACAGTCGCGAGAGTCCAGTCCAAAGCGGAACCAACACAGCGGCGAGAGTCCCGTTCACAGCGGAGCCAGCAGGAAACCATTCCAAGCGGAGGCGGATCAGCAGGGCAGAGATGTCCCCAGCCGATACACAGGCGAGTAGTACATGGCCACCGGATCGGACCGGACCCCCTCCACAAGGGAGAGTGGGACATGGAAGAAAAAGAAAAGAAACGGCAGATCAACTGGTCTAAAAAGGGAGTCTATTTAAAGGCTAGAGTATACAAATGAGTTTTAAGGTGAGACTTAAATGCTTCTACCGAGGTGGCATCTCGAACTGTTACTGGGAGGGCATTCCAGAGTACTGGAGCCCGAACGGAAACCGCTCTATAGCCCGCAGACTTTTTTTGGGCTTTGGTAATCACTAATAAGCCAGAGTCTTTTGAACGCAGATTTCTTGAAGTAGTCTTGTGATTTTTCTCACACATACATATTGCGCTCTACCACTGTATCGAGAACTATTCTCTGGATAATCCAATCAAGACATACATACATACATACATATATACATATATATATATATATATATATATATATATATATATATATATATATATATATATATATATATATATATATATATATATATATATATGTCATGCCTGTAATCTGGGTTTATGTTTGATCATGTTATGTTTTGTTTTTTGGACTCTTGTTTCCCGTTTTGCACTTCCTGGTTTTGTTTGTTTCCATGCCAACCCATCACTTGCCACCTTGCCCTCAAGTCACGCCCCGGTCCTCAGCTCTCACACCTGTTTATATATATATATATATATATATATATATATATATATATATATATATATATATATACCTCAGAATTAGGGAGATATTCAAAAGGCTCGCTGGGGGGGAGGTGTGTGTGTATATATATATATATATATATATATATATATATATATATATATATATATATATATATATATATATATATATCCATCCATTTTCTACCGCTTATTCCCTTTCGGAGTCGCGGGGGGCGCTGGCGCCTATCTCAGCTACAATCGGGCGGAAGGCGGGGTACACCCTGGACAAGTCATCGCAGGGCCAACACAGATAGACAGACAACATTCACACTCACATTCACACACGAGGGCCAATTTAGTGTTGCCAATCAACCTATCCCCAGGTGCATGTCTTTGGAAGTGGGAGGAAGCCGGAGTACCTGGAGGGAACCCACGCAGTCACGGGGAGAACATGCAAACTCCACACAGAAATATCCTCAACCTGGAATTGAACCCAGGACTGCAGGACCTTCGTATTGTGAGGCAGACGCACTAACCCCTCTGCCACCGTGAAGCCAAACTCAAAACAGCCGTGACATTATGTTCTTTACAAGTGTATTGAAACTTTTAACCACGACTGTAAGTGTTGGCAAACTGAAAAATAGAGGTGTTTCCTCAGTTTTAACATTTTTAAACTAGTTTAGACAGTATATAATTGTTCATGCTAAAATAATGATGTGTAGCAAAATAATGATGTGTAGCAAAGGTCACCACCTCTGTCCATGGTGCTGAAGACAGAGCACCATCAGACGGGGGTGTGACAGTGTGCTGATGGTGAGACACAGCTGGCAGGTGATTCGATTTCCCAGGCGGTACGAGTCGTCTAATCATCCGTTGTCTTTAACAGTAAGCGGCCCGGAGCAGAGAGGAAGAGAGGATACAGACGTGACTGAAAAGTCATGTTCTGGTGGAGAGGAAGTTTGTTGAACCAATTTGAGTGTTATAACCTTTGTTAAAAACTGCACGCTCTGCTCTTGTCTTCAATGGAACTGCGAGGAAGAGACTTCCACAGACGATTATGATGTTAAGTCAATGTCTAAAAATAACCACATAGCTATTAAAACTAGGGATATTTCTGGGAAATACAATACTAAACTGTGTCAAGTAACACGTAATTTGCAGGATACACAGTCTCATCTCTGACCTTAGACTAATCCCAAGAGGACCGTTCATTTTGGACCTATATTCCACTCCCTATGTCTTTGTTCAGCTTCCATTAGTTGGCCTGCTCCCTGCGTTAAAACCCATCGCAATGCCCCCACATTCTGTTAGCCATCTGTGAACATTACCACACAGGAGGTTACAGTCCAGCAGGCAGGTTTGAGTCCCTGCTGCTGCTGCTGCCAGTGTTGCCGTCTTCCTTGCCAGCGAGAGAAAGGCTTCACTACCTGGAAACATCCTGCACTCTGGGGCTTGGAGGTGAATCAGCAAAGGAGCCTGTTGTGGGTCATTGCCTTTTCTGATAAGCTCCCTTTTCTATGGCGCTCTTCAATAAGCCAGCAGGTCTGAAAAACAGGGAGGATGGTGATAGTATGGTTTCCCAGAAGAAGTCAATCAATCAATGTTTTTTTATATAGCCCCAAATCAGAAATGTCTCAAAGGACTGCACAAATCATTACGACTACAACATGCTCGGAAGAACCCACAAAAGGGCAAGGAAAACTCACACCCAGTGGGCAGAGAGAATTCACATCAAGTGGGACGCCAGTGACAATGCTCACTATGAGAAACCTTGGAGAGGACCTCAGATGTGGGCAACCCCCCCTCTCTAGGGGACCGAAAGCAATGGATGTCGAGCGGGTCTAACATGATACTGTGAAAGTTCAATCCATAGTGGCTCCAACACAGCCGCGAGAGTTCAGTTCAAGCGGATCCAAGACAGCAGCGAGAGTCCCGTCCCCAGGAAACCATCTCAAGCGGATCAGCAGCGTAGAGACGTCCCCAACCGATACAGGCGAGCGGTCCATCCTGGGTCCCGACGAGCGGTCCATCCTGGGTCTCGACTCTGGACAGCCAGTACTTCATCCATGGTCATCGGACCAGACCCCCTCCACAAGGGAGGGGGAGACATAGGAGAAAGAAAAGAAGCGGCAGATCAACTGGTCTAAAAAGGAGGTCTATTTAAAGGCTAGAGTATACAGATGAGTTTTAAGGTGAGACTTAAATGCTTCTACTGAGGTAGCATCTCGAACTGTTACCGGGGGGGCATTCCAGAGTACTGGAGTCAATAAGGACAAACTAACTCATAAATAGACAAGGTTGGGTTTGGGCATCGTTTGAATTTCAATGATTCAGGTTACGATTCTGGGCAGCAAGATTGCACAGGGGTTAGGGCATGTGCCTCACAATACGAAGGTCCTGAGTAGTCCTGAGTTCAATCCCGGGCTCGGGATCTTTCTGTTTGTAAGATTTCCCCGTGACTGCGTGAGTTCCCTCCGGGTACTCCGGCTTCCTCCCACTTCCAAAACATGCACCTGGGGATAGATTGATTGGCAACACTAAATTGGCCCTAGTGTGTGAATGAGAGTGTGAATGTTGTCTATCTGTGTTGGCCCTGTGATGAGGTGGCGACTTGTCCAGGGTGAAACCTGCCTTCCGCCCGAATACAGCTGAGATAGACCCCAAAAGGGACAAAAGGTAGGAAAACGGATGGATGGAAAGAAGGTTACGATTCCAATTCCTTGTTTTGATTCCAGTCCCTAACGGTCATCACGAGGCCTACTCTTTTTTCTTTGTTGGTGGCGGCTATTTCTTATTCGTCGTTTGACGGCTCTTCTTACCTTAAATTGGAATTCAAATTAAAGCATTTGAATGATTCCGGGAGAATCGGAATGCCAATCCCGATTATCATTGATGCTCGATTCCCGATCTTTGACCAGATACACTTGACATGTATTTTATGAGGAATGCCGATATTGGAGCTATGGAGCTATATTCGAGCCTTATTTTAATTATTTGGAAGACTCCAAAATATAGGACTTGACGAAGGTGGTCGCATGCTCTCCCTCGCCGTATCAACCCTTGCTGCTTCTCTGTACTCTCTTGTCTTAACTTTAAGAGTCTCTCTTTCTATGCTGTTCTTTAAAATCTAAACATGCGATTAATAAATTGGGCTCTCAACATAATTGACAAGATCTTCTTCCACACCCCTACACCCCCCTCGATGAAAGTCCTATGTTCCGTGTATGTGCTTTTATTTTCTGGCCCCAAACTAAAATCCCCCCATAGGGTCCGCCTACATTAAGCCGAATAACTCCTTCGACAAATAGTTATTTAGCCTAAGCCCCGTGTCAGCCACACTAAACCAACGTTTGAGTTTCCCCTCCTTGGATAATTTTTTACACAGGTAAGTGTGCCGTGTATTTCTTCGGCTCTTAGCTTTGTATAAACTCATAGATGGTTTACAAACTGAGTTCGGAGAGGAAGTGACGTCAGCCAGCTTCATAACAAGCGGTTTCGTAACTCGTAGTTAACCACTGGAAATATTGAGGCGTGTCATCCGGACATGTCCGTGTTTCTTCTTCTTATACATGTACAGATGCTTGTGGAAATCACACATGGATACCTTAAGACAGGGGTGCCCACACTTTTTCTGCAGGCGAGCTACTTTTCAATTGACCAACTCGAGGGGATCTACCTCATTTATATATATCATTTATATTTATTTATTTATGAAAGAGACATTTTTGTAAACAAGTTAAATGTGTTTAATGATAATACAAGCATGTGTAACATATATATATATATATGTCTTTCTTTCACGAAGACAAGAATATAAGTTGGTGTATTACCTGATTCTGATGACTTGCATTGATTGGAATCAGACAGTAATGATGATAACGCCCACATTTTCAAATGGAGGAGAAAAAAAGTTGTCATTTCTGTACAATACCACATGAAAGTGGTTGGTTTTTGGCATTTAATTCATCCAGCTTCCATACACTTTACAAGAAAAACATTGGCGGCAAATTCCTAGCTTGCTTGATTGACATTCACGGCAGCCGAGGGTTTTGTGAGATGACGCTGGCTGCTGCCAGTTCATTATTATGAAAAAATGATAGAGAGGAAGGCGAGAAACACTTTTTATTTCAACAGACTTTCGCGCCGTCCCTTCTGTCAAAACTCTAAAGGCCGACTGCACATTTCCTATCTTCACAATAAAAGCCCTGCTTCATGCTGCCTGCGCTAACAAAATAAGAGTCTCGGAAAGCTGGCGTGCACAAGTGATGTGCACGCCAGCTTTCTGAGGGATCACTTGTGCACGCCAGTTTTCCGAGACTCTGTATTTAGTTAGCGCAGGCAGCATGAAGCAGGGCTTTTATTGTGAAGATAGGAAATGTGCAGTCGGCCGTTAGAGTTTTGACGGAAGGTACGGCGCGAGAGTCTGTTGAAATAAAAAGTGTTTCTCGCCTTCCTCTCGGTCATATTTTCATAATAATGATCTTGCAGCAGCCAGCGTCATCTCACAAGACCCTCCGGTACCGTGAATGTCATTTAAGTGACGTCTTGGTGAAGATTGATGATCACTAATTTTTAGGTCTATTTTTTTTAAAAGCCTGGCTCGAGATCGACTGACACACCCCCCGCGGTCGACTGGTAGCTCGCGATCGACGTAATGGGCACCCCTGCCTTAAGAGAAGGAAACGCGCGATTGCAGCTATTTGAGATACAACACCTCTCAGACGGCAAGAGAACTTTTGAAAGTCCAGGTCAGCTGTGATTCTACTTACCGAAAAACTTTTGTCCATTTTTTGAAGGAGAGACAATGACAATGCGGGCTCCTGTGGATGTGATAAAAAAATGGTATACAACCTGGCCGTCGTGTGAAGACTATGCAAAGCAGCGAATGCTTTAGGACTGGCAAACAGACTGTATCAGTTATTGTCCGGCATGTATGTCGCAGACTCAACGTCTAGGTCCAGATTATATAAAGTCACCAAAAACGAATGGACAATGAAGGCGAAGGCAAAAGAGTGAGTAGAATCCTGACCAGATATCTTGATCCCTAGATTTTGATTGATGTAAAATGTTCTTTCTCACATTGTTTACTTTCACATGTCCATTAAAGATTTGATCAATTCATTATGGCTCAGGAGTGATTCCAGTTAATTGACATACGATTCATCCCATCCATTTTCTGCCGCTTATTCCTTTTGGGATCGCAGGGGGGCGTTGGTGTCTATCTCAGCTACAATCAGGCGAAGGCGGAGTACACTCTGGACAAGTCGCCACCTCATCGCAGGGCCAACACAGATAGACAGACAACATTCACACTCACATTCACACACTAGGGCCAATTTAGTGTTGCCAATCAACTTATCCCCAGGTGCATGTCTTCGGAGGTGGGAGGAAACCGGAGTACCTGGAGGGAACCCACGCAGTCACGGGGAGAACATGCAAACTCCACACAGAAATATCCCGAGCCTGGGATTGAACCCAGGACTATTCAGGACCTTCGTATTGTGAGGCAGACGCACTAACCCCTCTACCACTGTGCTGCCCTTGAAATACCACAACACTGTATATTGTTCACATTGGTCAATTTAAATTTAAGAACTTGCACACAAAGCAACACTGGAACTGGCTTTGACGTGCGCACTTACCGCAACTGCGTTCTAGGTCGCGTTGCGCCAGCGGACGAAGGGGGGAAGGGTTCTTAGACTGCATTGTGTGTGTGTGGACAAGGATATGGTTAGGTGGGATTTACCCTGGATAACCTTAGTGTAGAAGGGGCCTTATTCTAGGATCGACATTTTTTTTACTGCCCCCGTGTTTACCTATCCGTCCTGTATCCCTTGTATAATGCATGTCGGATCTTCAACAGGTTTGTACTGAAAATGTTATGTTCAGAATCAGAATTAATATCAGAAATTATTTACTAATCCCAGTGGGGAAATTAACATTTTCAGCAAAATCCCATTCAAGATCAGACAAACATTACAGGGAGACAGAACAGGATCGCTGACGGGTCTGCCAACTTCCGTCACCCCTTACAAAAATGGTGAGAAACCGGGAGGAAGGGGGGAGAAAAAAAAATACAAATCAGTCAATGTCTGGGGCTCTGGAGATGGGGTCCAGACTGAGGCCAAGGAAAAAAATAAATAAATAAATACTCTTAGCCATACCACACAAAAAATGTGTGTAAGAGGGAAACATCAAACTTCAAAGACCAAAAAGGACATTAAAGACATTAAAAGAGCAGAGCTGATGCAACCAGCCACTTCTACACACAGCCACAAAAGTAAAACAACTAAAAATAAACAAAATAACATATACACTCTAGTTTCCTCTGCGGTGTTCCACACCGTCGTCTGCTGGGTGAGGGAAACATGGCCAGAGACAGGAGTAGACCCAACAAAGCAACCGAGAGAGTCGACTCCACAGTCGGCCGCCCACCAACTCTAGGCCAGTGTCCAGTCCGCATGGATGATGCGTAAAAGGAGACCGAAGTGTCTGATACCGGCTCATTCAGCCAAGACCCTGTGAAGCTCGTCCTTCCCGGCGCTCAGCGCCAGCTCCGCATCCCTGTCTCTTCCTCCACATCTCCTCCACATCTCCTCCACTCTCTCCAAACGGACTCTGGTGTGGCAGAGACCCAGCAGCTGGTCTCCATGGCCAAAATGCTCCCGGGATGCAGATCCAGAAGTTCACAAAAAAGCACTGCATAAGTCAGTTAGGTATTTCTGGGTGTTGTTGATAAATGGCTTTCATTTTGCATAATATAGTTTTAACTTGCACTTACAGTTGTAGCGAAGGACTGTAGTTACTGACAGTGGTGTTTTGAAGTGTTCCTGAGCCCATGTGGTGATATCCTTTACGCACTGATGTCGGTTTCCAAAAACAAATTGAAATGTGGACTTATATTTGCAGAACATAATAAAGTTTCCCTGTTTGAACGTTAAGTATCTTGTCTTTGCAGTCTATTCAATTGAATATAGGTTGAAAAGGATTTGCAAAACATTGTATTTTGTTTTTATTTACGATTTAAACAATGTGCAGCATATAGACCAGGAGTAGGAAACCTTTTTGGCTAGGAGAGCCATGGAAGCCAAATATTTCAAAATGTATTTCGGTGAGAGACATATAATATTTTTTTAGACCAACATTTTTAAAGTATCATAAGTCTCTTGTTTTTTTAATAAGATGTTTATTCTGAAGCTAACCAATAATAAATAAAACACTTATTTTACCATTAATGCGACTTCTTGAACAGGTGTGGTAGAAATTGGTTGGATGGATTAAAATGCATGAGAATGTTTTATATTTTGAATGTTATTTTAACACTGTGATTATCTTAGAATAAATATGTATAACACAAATGTTATGCATAAGGGCTGTTGCTATAATTATTGTCAAGTGTGCTGAAGTGGTATTTTTCTTTGTCTGTGCAAAGCTGGCAATCCAAAAGATTGCAAGCCTGTCTGGTATCAGTGTCTTTGTCCAGAAATGGCCTGCTGCCGCAGACAGAGCAGACACAAGGCGATATCACCAGCGTCAACACATTTGCATTTTTGTATAATCATATATTGTATCTAACTGGAGTTATCGAGATTACACCCTTCCCTCAACGACAGATTCAATGATGTAAAAAGTGACCTCCCGAATAAATAAAGGAAGCACGCGGCTTTTAGAACATAGTTTGGCTCTGTAACTCGGATACGGCCCAAAACACGTCTCCTCATTGAGCCAAATTGAATTTTGTCTCTGCATGATTCCTTGCTTCTTGTCTGTTTAATAGATGTCATCAGTGTTTGAACCTGACAAATTACCAGCGGATATATTCATTTCTTATCGTGTTAAGCACTTTGATTGATTGATTGATTGATACTTTTATTAGTAGATTGCACAGTACAGTACATATTCCGTACAATTGACCACTAAATGGTAACACCCGAATAAGTTTTTCAACTTGTTTAAGTCGGGGTCCACGTTAATCAATTCATGGTACAAATATATACCATCAACATAATACAGTCATCACACAAGTTAATCATCATAGTATGTACATTGAATTATTCACATTATTTACAATCCGGGGGGTGGGATGAGGAGCTTTGGTTGATATCAGAACTTCAGTCATCAACAATTGCATCAACAGAGAAATGCGGACATTGAAACAGTGTAGGTCTTATTTAGTAGGATATGTACAGCCAGCAGAGAACATAGTGAGTTCACATAGCATAGGAACAAGTATATACATTAGAAGTACATTTGAGTTGTTTATAATCCGGGGAGATGGGATGTGAATGGAGGAGGGTATTAGTAAAGTGTTGAAGTTGCCTGGAGGTGTTGTTTTAGAGCCGTTTTGAAGGAATATAGAGATGCACTTACTTTTATACCTGTTGGGAGTGCATTCCACATTGATGTGGCATAGAAAGAGAATGAGTTAAGACCTGTGTTAGATCGAAATCTGGGTTTAACGTGGTTTGTGGAGCTCCCCCTGGTGTTGTGGTTATGGCGGTCATTTACGTTAAGGAAGTAGTTTGACATGTACTTCGGGATCAAGGAGGTGTAGCGGATTTTATAGACTAGGCTCAGTGCAAGTTGTTTTACTCTGTCCTCCACCCTGAGCCAGCCCACTTTGGAGAAGTGGGTTGGATTGAGGTGTGATCTGGGGTGGAGGTCTAAAAGTAACCGGATTAGCTTATTCTGGGATGTTTGGAGTCTAGATTTGAGGGTTTTGGAGGTGCTGGGGTACCAGGAGGTGCAAGCGTAATCGAAGAAGGGTTGAATGAGAGTTCCCGCTAGAATCCTCAAGGTGTTTTTGTTGACCAGAGAGGAGATTCTGACAGCTAAGATTTATCTGAAGGCCAAATCCAGTCATCAAAAGAGCCACAATTGGCTCTAGAGCCATAGGTTCCCTACCCCTGATATAGACCAAAGAAAGTTGTTTCAAGAGAGGATAATATGAACGTCTGCTTTGTTAGTATCCCAGGCAAAAATAACATTTGTGCGAAGCCAGAACGTGATCAGACTTTTTTGAATTTCCGACTTTTAGACCCGTAGTCGTGACAAAGGCTACGAGAGGCCAGCTCTGTGGTTAATCTTCAACGGGCTTGGAGGACATAATTGCTTGTTGGCGCCGCATCAGAGTTGTGGAGGCGACATATTGGGAGCCCGGAGAAAAGGTCCAACTGTCTGACATAAGCAACCCGTCAGTGATGTTGCTGCAGCTGCCGCGGTTGTAGCACCCTCCGTCTTCACCGCCATGACGTCACAAGGATACTAATTACGTTTTTGACATAATCACTTCACAAGAGCTCTCCGTGATTAGCCCAAGTGGCTTATCTAATGAAAATGATGTCTTGCTTTGTTAACCTTGTGCGGCTTTGGCACTCAGGAGTTAAATAGCGGCAGACGTGAGCCGAGTGCTCAACAGCGCCAACCTTTATCCGGGTGATGAGGCTCTTGTAACTAAGTTACGGCCTTGTGTGCTTTACAGCCAACTTTACAGGGGGGCGGTATGAAAATCAATATGTCGCTTTATGAGAAAGCCTGACAAATACTGTCAATAAAACGTTAACGGCTCGTTCTATTCTCCCTTTTTTTGACAGACTCTGTTTTTCAAACCTCGTTGGCAGAGAGGGACAGCGTTGCCAGCATTTTAATGCTTTTTCTCCGAGGATCATTTCCTCACATGCTGTCGTTAGAATGCCGTCAGAAAACGAGCGCAACAATTATCTGTTTGTTGACGGCTAATTAGCTGTTCACGCCAGGCGCTACGGTTGTACGTTGGCGGCAAACACTGTGCCGCGGATCAGACTTGACAATTTACTATTATCCCATTATATTCTAATTGTGTAAACAACAAGAGGGGCCCGTACAGACACAGAACAGCGGAACCTCGAAATCTGAGGCTGTAGAGTTGATTAAAGGCCTACTGAAACCCACTACTAGCGACCACGCAGTCTGATAGTTTATATATCAATGATCCAGCCATCCATTTTCTACCGCTTATTCCCTTTCGGGGTCGCGGGGGGCGCTAGCGCCTATCTCAGCTACAATCGGGCGGAAGGCAGGGTACACCCTGGACAAGTCGCCACCTCATCGCAGGGGCAACACAGATAGACAGACAACATTCACACTCACATTCACACACTAGGGCCAATTTAGTGTTGCCAATTGATGAAATATTATTACCTCAGTAGAAGCATTTAAGTCTCACCTTAAAACTCATCTGTATACTCTAGCCTTTAAATAGACCTCCTTTTTAGACCAGTTGATCTGCCGCTTCTTTTCTTTCTCCTATGTCCCCCCCTCCCTTGTGGAGGGGGTCCGGTCCGATGACCATGGATGAAGTACTGGCTGTCCAGAGTCGAGACCCAGGATGGACCGCTCGTCGGGACCCAGGATGGACCGCTCGCCTGTATCGGTTGGGGACGTCTCTACGCTGCTGATCCGCTCGTGATGGTTTCCTGTGGACGGGACTCTCGCTGCTGTCTTGGATCCGCTTGAACTGAACTCTCGCGGCTGTGTTGGAGCCACTATGGATTGAACTTTCACAGTATCATGTAAGACCCGCTCGACATCCATTGCTTTCGGTCCCCTAGAGAGGGGGGGTTGCCCACATCTGAGGTCCTCTCCAAGGTTTCTCATAGTCTGCATTGTCACTGGCGTCCCACTGGATGTGAATTCTCCCTGCCCACTGGGTGTGAGTTTTCCTTGCCCTTTTGTGGCTTCTTCCGAGGATGTTGTAGTCGTAATGATTTGTGCAGTCCTTTGAGACATTTGTGATTTGGGGCTATATAAATAAACATTGATTGATGATTGATTGATATTAATTGCAACACATGCCAATACGTCCTTTTTAGTTTACTAAATTGAGTTTCATCTTGAAAAAGTCGTGTAATGATGACGTGTACGCAAGACGTCACGGGTTTTTATGAAATATGAGCCCTGCACACACACACAGCTAAAAGTCGTCTGCTTTACCCGCATATTTACACGGTATTTTGGAGATCTGTGTTGCTGAATCTTTTGCAATTTGTTCAATTTATATTGGAGAAGCTTCACGGTGGCAGAGGGGTTAGTGCGTCTGCCTCACAATACAAAGGTCCTGCAGTCCTGGGTTCAAATCCAGGCTCGGGATCTTTCTGTGTGGAGTTTGCATGTTCTCCCCGTGAATGCGTGGGTTCCCTCCGGGTACTCCGGCTTCCTCCCACTTCCAAAAACATGCACCTGGGGATAGGTTGATTGGCAACACTAAATTGGCCCTAATGTGTGAATGTGAGTGTGAATGTTGTCTGTCCATCTGTGTTGGCCCTGTGATGAGGTGGCGACTTGTCCAGGGTGTACCCCGCCTTCCGCCCGATTGTAGCTGAGATAGGCGCCAACGCCCCCCGCTACCCCGAAAGGGAATAAGCGGTAGAAAATGGATGGATGGATGGATATATTGGAGAAGTCAAAGTAGAAAGATGGAGTTGAGAAGCTTTAGCCTTTAGCCACACAAACACACGGTGATTCCTTGTTTTCTGGAGGTGAAACTTTACTATGGATCAGAGTGGTCAAGCGAACATGGATCCCGACGGAATGCCAACCAGCAGGTTTCGGTGAGAAAATTGTGGTAAAAAGTCGCTTCTTACCGGAGATCAGCTGAGCTTGTGCCGTCCATAGCTGCCGTCGACTCCCCTGAGACACTGGCGTCAAGACACCCGTGGAGACACCCCTCCGACTATCAGGTACTATTAAACTCACTAAAACACTAGCAACACAATAGAAATATAAGGGATTTCCCAGAATTATCCTAGTAAATGTGTCTAAAAACATCTGAATCCGTCTCAATGCAATCGCGTTTTTTTTTTTTCTAGTCCGTCGCTATCAATATCCTCAAACACGAATCTTTCATCCTCGCTCAAATTGTTGGAGGCTCCCATTAAAAACAATGTGAATATGTGAGGAGCCCCCACACCTGTGACGTCATCGTCTGCGACTTCCGGTAAAGGCAGGGCTTTTTTGTCAGCACCAAAAGTTGCGAACTTTATCGTGGATGTTCTCTACTAAATCCTTTCAGCAAAAATATGGCAATATCGCGAAATGATCAAATATGACACATAGAATGGACCTGCTATCCCCGTTTGAATAGGAAAATCTCATTTCATTAGGCCTTCAATATGCCTGTAAATTATCCTACCAATACGTCTTCTTTTGGTCCTATTCAAGTGATTAGTGTTTTTTTAAACTATATTCAAACTAAGTTACTGTTGAAAATGTGTGTACTGTTACAGTGGCCAAAACTATTTCCGTATTTTTCGAACTATAAGTCGCAATTCTTTTCATAGTTTGGCCGGGCGTGCGACTTATACTCAGGCGCGACTTATGTGTGAAATTATTAACAGATTACCGTAAAATATCAAATAATATTATTTATCTCATTCACGTAAGAGACTAGAGGTATAAGATTTAATGGGATTTAGCGATTAGGAGTGACAGATTGTTTGGTAAACGTATAGCATGTTCTATATGTTATAGTTATTTGAATGACTATTACCATAATATGATAGGTTAACATAGCAGGCACCTTCTCAGTTGGTTATTTATGCGTTATATAACGTACACTTATTCAGCCTGTTGTTTACTAATCTTTATTTATTTTAAATTCCCTTTCTTGGTGTTGGGTTTTTATCAAATAAATGTCCTCAAAAAATGCGACTTATACTCCAGTGTGACTTATATATGTTTTTTCCCTTCTTTATTATGCATTTTCGGCAGGTGCGACTTATATACAGGAGCGACTTATATACTCCGAAAAATACTGTACATTTACTTGTTAAAAAAAACAAAAACCTTTGCTTTGTTTTTAATGAACACTTCGGCCTACTACGCTACTGCATTTTAATGTTGTCATTATGGTTGTACCTGGAGAGCCAAGTTTTTTTCTGAGGTGGTACTTGGTGAGTAAAGCTTGAGAACCATCCATCCATCCATCCATCCATCTTCTCCGGCTTATCCGAGGTCGGGTCGCGGGGGCAGCAGCCTAAGCAGGGAAGCCCAGACTTCCCTATCTCCAGCCACTTCGTCTAGCTCTTCCCGGGGGATCCACTAAGGATATATAATAAGTACACATACCAAAGAGTCAAAAAACTTAATACGAGTTAAACAACAACAAAAAAATTATATTCTGCAAAATGTTTTTATTACAGCAATTTGATTACAAAGATAAACTAATAAATGACATAGGATCATAACATCCAACTCAAGATATTTTAAGTCTTCTTCTGATATCATTTTAATGGTTATGATTTTGCGCTTTAAAAAACTATTGATTTGAAAATATCAGTAAATGTGTGGTTTTCGAAAAACTGTAAACCATGATCATCAAAACTATAACAAATAAAATATTTACATATCTCAATTTCCTTGTAATGAGTTTATAGCACATATTAGTTTGACATTTTAGTGCACAATACTATAATTCTCGGAGTTTCAACTGGATGTTCATGAAGAAAGTGAGTTTTAGTTTTATTTAACACATATAAATAAGTGTATTTGTCTAATCTGCAGGGTGTGAGTCGGTAGAATATTTCTCAGCATACATGTTTTTATTATGTGAGCAACACCACTAAGAAATCCACACTGACATACAAGATTTATTATTATTTTATTTTTTTTAAAGTTTTTTTTTGATTGATTGATTGATTCAATATTTTATTAGTAGATTGCACAGTTGAGTACATATTCCGTACAATTGACCACTAAATGGTAAAACCCGAATACGTTTTTCAACTTGTTTAAGTCGGGGTCCACGTAAACCAATTCATGGTAGTTTTGTTCATTTTTTGACAAAACAAGCTTATTTACAAGGTTTGGGTTGAAATGAGCTGTGAAAATAAATGTTACAAAAATTATAACTTTCTGCCATTTCCATTTCGTAAAAGTAACTCTCAGAATAAATACATTTTTACATACAGTATGTCCTTTACTTATATTTGGCTTTCTGATGTTTCGAAAATGTCCTTAGTTCAAAAATATTATAAATGACAATTAATAATGTTACTAACTTTGTGGGATTTAAACAATTTTATGTTTCTGTCTGCAGCCTGACATGTCAGTTTCTGCCGTTAACCTCTTTGCTGGTGCCTAGTTTTAGTATTCCAGGGGCGGGGCCACAATCCCACAGCTGATTGCACTTTGCAATCAGGCCTTCATAAACCCTGCAGTTGCCACCCATGTCGCCGGACTATTTCTTTGCAAGGCTCAGGTCAGTAGCCATGTGTACATGGGCAAAATGTATTCAATCTGAACATAAGTCAGATTTGAATGTTACTGTCTACATGGACCCTGAGAAATTATCTGATTATGACGTGCATTTGCGTGCATTACACTTTAAAAATCCAAATACTTTATTTTGACATGCGCAGCACATACCGTAAACGGAAGTAGAAGAAAAAGAATCAGTGACTTCTGTTGTAAACAAACATGGCTCTATGCATTTCTGCTTTTCCGTCGTCACATTATTTGTTTTTCATATTTTCCTTCTGTTCTCTACTTTTGTTTTACCTCTCTTTTTTTAAGTGTAGCCTTTCTGTGCTCTCACATTTTGTGATTGTGTGCAGGTTTCCAGTTAGCAGTTAGCACTTGGAGCAGCTAGTAGGCCGTAAAACAAAACAACTCGTTGAAGCGACAGCTCTCCCGTCCAAAGGCAAAACCTAGTAACTCACTTCCAGCTGATTTTGAGAAAACAAAGGAAAACCAATCTATCTTGATGCTGTCTTACAAAGATCTACAAACTCATCAAACGTGTAGATGTTTTCTTGAGCTTTCATTTTCTTGCCGATTGAGCCATGGATTGAATTTGCTCTCATGAACGTGTGCCCTTTCTCCAGATATTTTATCACAATCTCGGGTGGGCCCCATTCTGCGTTTGCACATTGGGCAAGAGCCGTGTACAGCGTCCAGTTTTTATTTGGACCTCCACAGTTATCTGCCCAAATGAGTATGCAAGGGGAAGAATCGAGAACAATACATTTAATGAAGGTGCTTGCAACGTCCTGGGCCAATCTTCCAAATATCCCCTCGTGCCATAATGTCACATAATCAGGTTGACCGTCGACCCCCATTCGTGCAAATGTCTCATTAAAGACAATGAGGCGACTGACAAAGAAGCTCCGATTGGTCCCTTGAGATACTAGGTTTTTCCTGTTGTATCTACGTGGTTATGTGGTAGTTTCTAGGTCCTGCCATGCGCGAAACAGCTTACTTACGGAACAAATTACAATATCGCATACACTAATGGAAAGCATATCACCTAGGAACTCCAAAATTATTATCAGCTCAGTTTTGACCAAAATTGAGTTACTGGGTTTTGCCTTTGGACGGGAGAGCTGTATCCCTCCTTTCATCGTTACAATGACACATGACACTCCAGGACCATTACTTTTGTGTTTGCTAGTTTCAGTTTTAGAGCAACAAACTCAATTCAAACTCTGCAAATCGGCTGGGGACATCTCTGCGCTGCTGATCCGCCTCCGCTTGGGATGGTTTCCTGCTGGCTCCGCTGTGAACGGGACTCTCGCTGCTGTGTTGGATCGGCTTTGGACTGGACTCTCGCGACTGTGTTGGATCCATTATGGATTGAACTTTCACAGTATCATGTTAGACCCGCTCGACATCCATTGCTTTCCTCCTCTCCAAGGTTCTCATAGTCATCATTGTCACCGACGTCCCACTGGGTCATTATTGTCACCGATGTCCCACTGGGTGTGAGATTTCCTTGCCCTTATGTGGGCCTACCGAGGATGTCGTGGTGGTCTGTGCAGCCCTTTGAGACACTAGTGATTTAGGGCTATATAAGTAAACATTGATTGATTGATTGATTCATTCATTCCGAGACCATTAAATTGAGTCCCCCCTCCACCACTAAAGTATGGCCGATGTCAAAGACGTGCGCAGTAAGGATAACTTTGACCCGAATTTCGGAAGAAGTGTATACATGTGTTCTAATCTGAATGACTATCAGCATAAACCACCCACCTCGACCGGAATACAGTTTTGATCCAAACCTGTGTGATGGGGTCAGAGTATTCCGAATGAAACGTTTTCATTTCGGTTAGGCTTTTAATCCGATTAATTGTGTCCATTTCCACATAACTAGTGCCTACTCTGGCTCTCAAGTCTACTTTTTTCCCCTGTGGATCCATTGCCCGACAAGGCTGGTGAGTATTTACTTGTTGCCCCTTTGACACGCATTCAGTTTATTATTTGGTGGTTTTGTCCCATTCTTGTTTGTACTTACACATTTTTCATGGCGACCATTTGTCACTGTTGCTGTTTGTTATTATTTGGACTTAAAGTATTTGGCTTTTCCCACACGTCTGTGCTCCCTTTGCCAATAAATCATTAGGCTTTTAAACATTGCCTGAGTCTCTGCTTTGGGGTCCAATTACTCAGCCTGGTTAGCCCTACTGGCTTATGATAGAAAACTCCGGTCACAATGGACCGTGCTGACTCAGAGCATTTGCAACAGGCAGGATCTAACCATGGAAAGATTACTAACCAACATGAATCATCTTTACAAGAGATCATCAATCAATCAAAGTTTATTTAGACAGCTCTTAATCACAAGTGTCTCAAATTGGCTGCACAAGCCACAACGACATCACGGCAGCTATCAATGGAGTATTTGATTTTGTCACTTTGAGCTCACTGGTTCAATAGTGTTGCCTGCATAAGCTGCCTTCAAACTATCCAAATCCCGTGGCTATTTCACCTTCCGATTACAAGAACCAAACTTACCTCATCCTTCTCGTCACTCATGTGAAATTGGTAATTGTGAACTGTTCCTCCAACAATGTTTTTTGATCAGTAGCCACATACTTGTTCCTAAGACAAGTCCAAAATTGCTTTGAACATGAGCTTGTTGGCCAGCGAGGCGGCAGCCCGGGTCATGGCAATGAGCTTGCAAAACCCGGCCATTTGCTCTCTTAACCCACCGTTTGATTATCTTGTCTGTGGTAAGGAAGCAGGCATATATTTACGGGATTTTTCCCAGAGTAGTACTTCCGTTGCTCAATACACCCTTTGCGTCACCCCTGTGTCCTTTTGTCGCTTTAGCACCGCAGAGATGAATTCTGACAAGGGTAACAGGGTAGTGACTGGCCATTGTTCTTGCCCTTGAGGAGTGGGCGCATTGGCTGAAGGGCACTACCATCATCCCCTTTCTGGTTGTCACCAACCTTAGGAACCTGGCCTACATCTGATCTGCTCAAGGACTAAATTCTCATCAAGGATGCAGGACTTTTTTCCTGACAAGATTCAACTCCTCCATCGCTTACAGACCTCTCACGGAACATCAAACCTGATGGACAGTCCAGAGTTCATGGTTCTGATCAGGATAAACACATCCCAGAACTCGTCATACCTGTGGCTTGTATTGAGGGTGGACTGCAGTGTGGGTGGAGAAGAGAGTCACCAAAGTTCCTGAGAAATGTCTGTCCGGCATGCTGTTGGTCCCAGAAGAGGCATGGACAGAGGTTCTTCAGTGGGGACACTCATCTAAGATTAACTGTCATCTTGGCCTCAACCGCACACAATTCCTGATTTCCCCGAAGTTCTGTTGTCCAAAGACCTATAATAGTTTGTCACTGGCTGCTCTTTCTGTGCCTGTAAGAAGCCCTGTCAATGTCCTTCTCTGCTCTTTGCCCATTTCCACCCGCCAATGGTCACACGTTGCTTTGGACGTCACTGGTTTATCACAGTCTTTTAAGAACAAATTCATTCTCAATCTGGTGGACAGGTTTTTTAAGATGGCTCACTTCATTGCCCTTCCCAACATTCTTCACTGGAAACCGCCCAGATCTTGTCAAACATATCTTATGCATTCGTAATGCCTATGTCACCAGCACTCTTCCTTCCTTGGGTCTTCAACGCCTACAACAGACTCTCTTCCTCGGCCAGAGGTATGTCAAAATTCACTTCTGCTTATGGTTGCCAGCCACCATTGTTTCGTTCTCAGGAATCTTCCATTACCAATCCTTCTGTGCTCTCGCATTTCTGACGAGCCATTCATCTCTAGAGAGTTTTCTTTTAATCGCAGATCGTCACAAGATTATCCCCCATTTTACCTCCCTGGTCAAAAGGTTTGGTGCTCTACTCTCAATTTAAATCCGGCGGGAGATTTTAAAAAGCTGGGTCCTCCGGTTTAAAATTGAAGTCATCATTAGCCCTGTCAATGTAAGGCTCAAGATTCCAGCATCCATCAAAGCATACCTTGTTTTGTATGTCTCCTTGATCAAGCCTGTCTCCTCCAGTTGGTTAAGTCCTCCTTGCCGCCCAGTCGATAGCCATGCAGTCATGGCTATTCTTAATTCTAGAAGAAGGGGCAGGGCAATACCGTATCTCGTGGATTAGGAAGGTTATGGGCCTGAAGAAGAGTGCTCATGGGTCTTCCGCTCCCTTATCTTGGATCCACCTTTGGAATTTTCACATACTCTAAGCCAGGTGGTCTGCCAGAGATTGTCATTAAGAGGGGAGTACTGTCATGCTTTTGTCAGCAGCTTGCCATGTCAGTTTCTGCTGTTAACCTCTTTTATGGTGCTGAACAAAGTTTTGGTTTTCCAGGGGCGAAGTCCCTGACCTGCACTTTGCAATCAGGCCTTCATAAACCCTGCTGTTGCCACCCATGCCACCAGATTTTTTTCTTTTCAATGCTTATGTTGATGTCTCAGTTCTGTGTGTGTGCTCTGGCTCTCGAGTCTAATATTTTCCCTGTTAATCCTCCGTGATTCCCAGAGCCCCAAAAAAGTCTGCGGGTTATAGAATGTTTTCTATTGGGGCTCCAGTACTCTGGAATACCCTCTGGGTAACAGTTTGAGATTCTACCTCAGTAGAAGCATTTAAGCCCCATCTTAAAACTTATTTGTATACTGTAGCCTTTACTTTAAATAGACCCCTCCCTTTTAAAGCAGTTGATATGCCGTTTTTTTTCTGCTATGACCGCCTATCCTTCGGTGGTCTGCCAGGGATTGTCATTAAGAGGGGAGTACTGTCATGCTTTTGTCAGCAGCTTGCCATGTCAGTTTCTGCTGTTAACCTCTTTTATGGTGCTGAACAAAGTTTTGGTTTTCCAGGGGCGAAGTCCCTGACCTGCACTTTGCAATCAGGCCTTCATAAACCCTGCTGTTGCCACCCATGCCACCAGATTTTTTTCTTTTCAATGCTTATGTTGATGTCTCAGTTCTGTGTGTGTGCTCTGGCTCTCGAGTCTAATATTTTCCCTGTTAATCCTCCGTGATTCCCAGAGCCCAAAAAAAGTCTGCGGGCTATAGAATGTTTTCTATTGGGGCTCCAGTACTCTGGAATACCCTCTGGGTAACAGTTTGAGATTCTACCTCAGTAGAAGCATTTAAGCCCCATCTTAAAACGTATTTGTAAACTCTAGCCTTTACTTTAAATAGACCCCTCCCTTTTAAAACCAGTTGATATGCCGTTTTTTTTCTGCTATGACCGCCTATCCTTCGTGGAGGGGGGGTGGGCACAGGTTCAGTGGCCACGGATGAAGCGCTGCCTGTCCAAAGCCGGGACTCCGGGCTGGACCACTCGTCTGTGCATCGGTTGGGGACGTCTCACCACTCCTGACCTGTCTCCGTTCGGAATGGTCTGCTGATGACCCCACTATGGATTAAGTTGAGTTTTTCCTTGCCCTGATGGGAGATCTGAGCCGAAGATGTTGCTGTGACTTGTGCAGCCCTTTGAGACACGTGATTTAGGGCTATATAAGTAAACATTGATTGATTGATTGATTGATATTGAACCCATTGCCTGACATGACTAGTAAAGTATTCACTTCTTGTTCTCTTACCCTGAATTTAGGTTATGTGCTGTGGCTTCGTCCCATTCTTGTTTGATGATGTTCGCCAAATACTGTCATCAGTATTTGGCGAACATATTAAACAGTGGGCTTTCTAACAATTGGGAAGGTTTGTGTCATGTTTGTCCTCAAATTCCCCCCTTTTTTAAAAATGTTCCAGGTAGACACTAGAGTCAAACTAAAGAGCCACGAATTGCTGAACCCTGGGCTAGCATCATAATTTAAATTGCATCTTATTGTTTTTTCAACATTTATTCACACGTGTGACAAGCAAGAATGTTAAAAACAAGATCTGACATCTTCAAGGCCTACTGAAACCCACTACTACCGACCACGTAGTCTGATAGTTTATATATCAATGATGAAATATTAACATTGCAACACATGCCAATACAGCCTTTTTAGTTTACAATTACAATTTTAAATTTCCCGCGGAGTTTCTTGTTAAAAACATCGCAGAATGATGACAAGTGCGCGTGACGTCTCGGGTTGGAGGGGACGTATTAGTGCAGCACCACTTGCGGCTAAAAGTCTCTTTTCATCGCACAATTACACAGTATTCTGGACATCTGTGTTGCTGAATCTTTTGTAATTTGTTCAACTAATAATGGAGAATTCAAAGTAGAAAGATGGAGGTGGGAAGCTTTAGCCTTTAGCCACACAAACACACGGTGTTTCCTTGTTTAAAATTCCCGGAGGTAAAGCTTTACTATGGATCAGAGCCGTCAAGGGAACATAAATCCCGACCACTTATCAACTGGCAGGTTTCGGTGGGAAAATTGTGGTAAAAAGTCGCCTCTTATCGGGGATCTGCGGAGCTTGCGCCGTCCATGCAGCTGCCGTGACTTCCCTCAGACACTGGCGCCAACACACCCGTGGACACACCCCTTCGACTATCAGGTACTATTTAACTCACTAAAACACTAGCAACACAACAGAAAGATAAGGGATTTCCCAGAATTATCCTAGTAAATGTGTCTAAAAACATCTGAATCGCTTTATTTTTTTCATTTTTAGTCCTTCGCTATCAATATCCTCAGCCACGAATCTTTCATCCTCGCTCAAATTAATGGGGAAATTGTCGTTTTCTCGGTCCGAATAGCTCTTGGTGCTGGAGGCTCACATTATAAACAATGTGAGGACGTGAGGAGCCCTCACACCGGTGACGTCATCGTCTGCTACTTCCGGTAAAGGCAAGGCTTTTTTATTAGCGACCAAAAGTTGCGAACTTTATCGTCCATGTTCTCTATCAATCAATCAATCAATGTTTATTTATATAGCCCCAAATCACAAATGTCTCAAAGGACTGCACAAATCATTACGACTAAAACATCCTCGGAAGAACCCACAAAAGGGCAAGGAAAACTCACACCCAGTGGGCAGGGAGAATTCACATCCAGTGGGACGCCAGTGACAATGCTGACTATGAGAAACCTTGGAGAGGACCTCAGATGTGGGCAACCCCCCCTCTCTAGGGGACCGAAAGCAATGGATGTCGAGCGGGTCTAACATGATACTGTGAAAGTTCAATCCATAGTGGCTCCAACACAGCCGCGAGAGTTCAGTTCAAGCGGATCCAAGACAGCAGCGAGAGTCCCGTCCACAGGAAACCATCCCAAGCGGATCAGCAGCGTAGAGATGTCCCCAACCGATACAGGCGAGCGGTCCATCCTGGGTCCCGACGAGCGGTCCATCCTGGGTCTCGACTCTGGACAGCCAGTACTTCATCCATGGTCATCGGACCGGACCCCCTCCACAAGGGAGGGGGGGACATAGGAGAAAGAAAAGAAGCGGCAGATCAACTGGTCTAAAAAGGAGGTATATTTAAAGGCTAGAGTATACAGATGAGTTTTAAGGTGAGACTTAAATGCTTCTACTGAAGTATTTAAGCAAAAAAAAAAAAAAATCCTTTCAGCAAAAATATGACAATATCGCAAAACGATCAAATATGACACATAGAATGGACCTGCTATCCCCGTTTGAATAAGAAGATCTCATTTCAGTAGGCCTTTAATGATAATAGAAAATTACCGGAAAAAAAACAATTAACCTTTAATGGTATCCCTGTTTAAATGCTACTTACTCCCAGTACCTGTGCAATATATAATGTTTCCAGAGAGAAAGTTTGACCCAGGAACTGATTAATGTTGTTTCCATTTTTTCCTATTGGTAAAAATAGTTTTAGAAGGCAAACAAATTGGATGTCGGCCAGCCCACACAATGCTTGACTTCCACTAGAGCATTACAGCTCGACTACATTTATTTACATTACAGCCCTTGTCCTTAAAAACCCCATAAATCACTCTGTCAGGGCAAAGTTACTCCAGCAATTCAATCGGTGTACATATAGTCAACTTATTTGGGATAATGGCAGTCTTACAGTGCAATCATTCAAAGCCATTGATCTGATTGCAAGCTTCAGCCCAATGATTCACAATGCACCTTAATTCCCCTTAGAGCAACAGTATTGCAATAAGAACCGGGATAATTGATTTTATTTTTGGTTTCTGGGCAACCACTGAAGTGACGTTCAATTATTTTTTTTTTAAACCACTGTCATGTATTTAAATTGACAACAGTGCATTTGCATTTTGTTGACAACAAGCTCGCCAAGGTGAAGAAGTTAGATAACGGATATAAGAAAGACGTTAACTGCTAGAAAACATGTGAATAGGTAAATGTCACGGCCAGGGTGCATTTCAAGAGCGCACCTGTGCCTGTCAGTCCAGTAATCCGCACACCAGCACACATGAAGTTGGTCAGAGGTCCTGCCTTCAAAAGCCTGAACAACCCGCTATCCCGGGCCAGAACGTAACCATCCGTCCGTGTGCCGTAAGCCGACTAAACCCTGTTATATGCACACTTTGATCTCTGTAATTTTCTTCTCCGTGTCATTGATTGTCTCGTGTCCTCCTTCTCGATCCTACCATAGACCTCAGTTCCCAAGGTGACGTGCCGTGTGTCTCGTCATTTCTTGTCTCCCCTGCTTCCCAGACTGCCTCTTGGATCTCGACCTCCTGCTTGGACACAAAACTCCGACGCCCTGCTATATCCCCCCGACTTCCTGCTTGCCTCACGGACATTCGAGAATGCCTTTCCCCTCCGGTACTTCCGCCTCCCGCTCAACACTCCCGGTAAAACACAACAGGTAATCTCCACACATAGTCACACACCATACACCCTTTTGGATTTAGTCACACTTCATTCTCTGGTTTATTATTGTTATTATTATTATCATTATTATTGTTTTGATTAAATATATATAAATATATATATGTTAAAACATAGAGCTACTACATCCCCTTGTGGTCTGTGCCATCTACTCCCCCTGCAAACATAACAATACCGTGTTGCATTTCGTTTTTTTTTTTCTTGCCACACGTTAAAATGTAGAGGAACATTTCTGTCCTAGGGTTACCTCTAAACTGAATGCATTGAGAGGGACACGACATGAGAGGTCAAGTCACCCTGACCAAGTCGGTGGGGTGACACGACATAAGAGGTCAAGTCACCCTGAACATTGGACAGTTACATAAGTTTTTATGCTACAAATAAAGTTATCATGGAGCGTATAAATACGAAGGGAAGACCAAGCCCGATGTGCGCTCTTATTAATTCCTTTCACGAGGGGGCACCATCTTTCGTCTCTGCAGACATTGTCTGAGTAATTGTATCGATTCAATCCAACTTTGTACTATCTGATTGTGAGTAATTAAAACTGTTGTAACAAACTCTCTATTGTCCCTGTTTAAGATTCGGACTTTCCAAGCACATAAAATTGGCATCAGGAACAGGATGAGGCCCCGGGTTATATCCCCGACATTTCTACTACATAAAAATGGCGTCACGAACAGGATGAGGCCCCGGGTTAAATCCCCGACATTTCTACCACATAGAATTGGCCTCCCCGTACAGGCCACCACAAAAGTACCAATGATTGTCACACACACAGACTAGGCGAGGCGAAATGATTCTCTACTTTTGACCCATCACCCTTGATCACCCCCAATTCCGACCCCCGATGCTGATTGCCAAGCACGGAGGTATTGGGTCCCATTTGTATAGTCTTTGGTATGACTTGGCCGAGCAGAATTGATTAACGACCAATAGTGTCCACTTTTCAGTAACAAAAGGGACGGCGTGGCGCAGTGGAAGAGTGGCCGTGCGCAACCCGAGGGTCCCTGGTTCAATTCCCACC
This sequence comes from Nerophis ophidion, assembly GCF_033978795.1. NCBI lineage: Eukaryota > Metazoa > Chordata > Actinopteri > Syngnathiformes > Syngnathidae > Nerophis > Nerophis ophidion. Next base: position 14,156,010 of record NC_084633.1, on the reverse strand, counting down.
TAGTACCAACCTCGTCACATCCGTTGTGTCCTTGATCAAGACACTTCACCCTTGCTGCTGATGGGTGCTGGTTGGCGCCTTGCATGGCAGCTCCTTCCATCAGTGTGTGAATGTGTGTGTGAATGGGTAAATGTGGAAGTAGTGTCAAAGCGCTTTGAGTACCTTGAAGGTAGAAAAGCGCTATACAAGTACAACCCATTTATTCATTTATTTAAATTCCCTTTACTATATTTTTCCGACTAAAAGGCACACTTAAAATTAATTCATAATATGGCTTCTTTAAAGCTAACCCCCAGACTATAACTACTGGGTATAACATTAGGAAGCCTACTTTTTATCTATGGCAAAAACGTATTTGCTATTCTCATGATTCTCATCATTTTGATACAAATCTGCCCATAACCTCACTTTTAGTGTCATAGCCAACAACACCGCGTCGAATATTACGTAGCCCAAAAAGTATTTGTAGGGGAAATAATTCGCTTATCAAATCTTAAGCTCAGAGCGCAACCCTACCACTGTAGCACGACACGGCAGGAGGTCCACAGAGACCCATATCATCAACTTTTCTATTTAGGGTTTTTTAAAGAGAGCTGCAACAGCATCTTCCACAAAGGTGACTCAGCCGTGGCTGATTTCTGCGGGCGAAGGAATTCACAAGTTAAAACCGGCGTGAAATTGTAAGAAACCTCTGGCTCATAAATCTGTTTTCATCCCAAATAATCTTTAGTGTGCCCAGGGTCTTTATTTCATTTATTTATTTATTTTTTATAATGCCATCTTATTCCATTTTGCAGGAGGGCGGGGGTTACGAGCTCAACATGTGACACTGTAATCAGCCAGGCAAAGGCTGAGAAGTGAACAGAACTAATGAGGTGGAGGGGAAGGGGGGAAAAAAAAAAAAAGATGCTTTTAATCACCTTCTCAAGGAATTACATTGCAGATGACAAAGATGACCTTTCGCAGCCGGTAATCTAAAATGATCAGGGATGTGTACTCCTTTACGCTTTTCCCGTTCGCATTTCCAGCTCGGTTTTTATTCACCATATTGCAAACTGCCACAGAGAATTCATCATAATATTTTAAGCATTTATTCATATTTGAACAAGTATGCCAACACAATAGCATTTTGCTTTGATTAATATGCTGGAACTTATCAGCTCAGAGTTTTCTTACTGTGAGGTGAGGAGATTCTGCAGATTGTCCAACAGTTTAAGAACCACATTGCTCAACAAGCCGTTGCAAGGAATTTAGGGATTTCAACATCTACGGTCCGTAATATCCTCAAAAGGTTCAGAGAATCTGGAGAAATCACTTCGATCCCTCAGGCGGTACTGCATCAAAAAGCAACATCAGTGTGTAAAGGAAATCACCACATGGGCTCAGGAACACTCCAGAAAACCACTGTCAGTAACTAAAGTTTGTCGCTAAATCTGCAAGTGCAAGTTAAAACTCTACTATGCAAAGCAAAAGCCATTTATCAACAACACCCAGAAACGCCGCCGACTTTGTTGGGCCCGAACTCATCTATGATGGACTGATGCAAAGTGTAAAAATGTTCTGTGGTCGGACGAGTCCACATTTCAAATTTTTTGGGGAAATTGTGAACGTCGCATCCTCTGAAACAATGAGGAAAATATCCATCCGGATTGTTATCGGCACAACGTTCAAAAGCCAGCATCTGTGATGGTATGGGTGTGTAATAGTGCCCAAAGCATGGGTAACTTACACATCTGTGAAGGCACCATTATTGCTGAAAGGTACATACAGGTTTTGGAGCAACATATGTTGCCATCCAAGCAACGTTATCATGGACACCCCTGCTTATTTCAGCAAGACAATGCCAAGCCACGCTGTCATAGTAAAAAAGCGCGGGTACTAGACTGACCTGTCTGTAGTCCAGACCTGTCTCCCATTGAAAATGCGTAGCGCATTGTGAACCCTAAAATACGACAACAGAGACCCAGGACTGTTGAACAACTTAAGCTCTACGTCAAGCAAGAATGGGAACAAATTCCACCTGAAAAGCTTCAAAAAATGGTCTCCTCAGTTCCCAAATGTTTACTGAGTGTTGTTAAAAGGAAAGGCCATGTAACACATTGGTAAAAATGCCAACTTTCGCGCATTCTAAGTTAATGATTATTTGCAAAAAATAATAACGTTTCTCAGTTAGAACATTAAATATCTTGTATTTGGAGTCCATTCAATTAAATATAAGTTGAAAATAATTTGCAATTTCAACCAAGAACTTCACTGGTTTTGGGTTTTGTATAACGTGTAGGTCTGCCTAATAATAGCATAACTGCATTTTAGGTGATTTAATATATTATAGTGTGTTCCAGATGCTCATATTTATTGAGACAGAACTGCAAGAATGTTGTAAACTTTTACTATTTCCAAAGCCATATCACTGCCAGGCTTGTCCCTGACAGTTTTGTTTTGTTTTAGTTTTTCCTCTGTGTATGTCTTTGTTTTCTGTCAGCGCTTTTACTTTGGTCATTTCCTGCACTTCTCTCCGAGCGCTGTTTCCCCTCAATTGCGGCCGAGCTCGGTTGGTAGAGTGGCCGTGCCAGCACCTCGAGGGTTGCAGGTTCGATTCCCGCTTCCGCCATCCTAGTCACCGCCGTTGTGTCCTTGGGCAAGACACTTTACCCACACTGGTTTAAATGTAACTTAGATGTTGGGTTTCACTATGTAAAGCACTTTGCGTCACTCGAGAAAAGCGCTATAAAAATATTATTCACTTCACTTCACCTGGCCGCACCTGGTGTCAATCAGCCCGCTCCTATCTAAACCTGCTTTGTCCTCCAGTCAGGGCTGGATTATTGTCACCACTACCTGTCAATGTCATTAATACTTATCCTTGTAGCTGTATCTACTTCTGTTCACTCTGCTCATGTCATAGTTCCTTCGTGTCACAGTAAGTGTTTTTGTTTCTCGTCCACAGTTAGCCTTTGTGCTAGTTTTTGTTCATAGCCAAGTTTGTTCTCCGCCTTGTGCGCGCCTTTTGTTTGTACCCTTTTGTTTGTTCTTGTTTTAGTGTTACATTAAATCATGTTTACCTGCACGATGCATGCCGCCTTCTCTGCATCTTGGGGTTCTTCACAGACAAACGTTCACACCCGTCGAGCAAAAGTGTCTCTCCGCTGAAGAGATTAAGGAGGACATATGAAAGAAAAACAACAACAACAACCTCATCATAATGAGCAAATGGTTCAATCCTTCATGTTAAAATCACAGCAACCATCAGAGAAAGGGAGTTCTACAAACCACAGACAATAACCAGTAAAAAAAAAATATATATATATCATTCTGTCACATGATGGATGAAAAGAAAGGGGATGAAACGGCGAGATACAGGAGAGGAATTGGAACTGCGGTGCTGCTTTACCACATAACGCACGGATACAAATGTACCCGCATGACTCGGCTTTGTCCATCACGTTTAACGCGGGGCGCATGCGGAGCAGTCGCTTTTCCGCATGTTGCAGAAACGGCCGGCGGGCAAAAGCGCTTCGATCAATCCCATTAACGTTGCATCTTTCAGGTGAGGCGCGCCGAATGAAATGCATGCCTCACATCTCCAGCGTAAGACTTTTCAATTTGTAGCTGCTTTCTCGGGGGCAGGACTCTGCGGCGGCAGATCAATGCCAAATGACTGGAAAATTGCTAATGTTATTTACATCAAAGTGAGACTGGAGGAGACCAATTATGCTGGAGAGTCAAGGCAATATTCGTAAGTGCTTTGTCTCCTGGGTAAAGATGGAATTTTTATTTTTATTTTTATAAATTATTATTATCGTTGTTGTTTGATTAGTACAAAAACTCGGGAGACCGCACGGGTTCTTTATAATACTCACACTTATGGGACTCGTACTTAAGTACACCTGCAGTCTAATGTAGGGACGTCCAATAATCTGGGACTGCCGATATTATCAGCCGATAAATACTTTAAAATGTTATATCGGAAATTATCGGTATCGGTTTCAAAAAGTGAAATTAATGACTTTTTCTAATACACGGACATAGGGTGGAATACAGAGCGCCAATGGACCTTGAATGCATGCATACTTGGTCAACAGCCATACAGGTCACACTGAGGGTGGCCGTATAAACAACTTAAACACTGTTACAAATATGCGCCACACCCTGAAACATGAACATAAACACAACAGAAAAAAAATACCCGGAATCCCTTGCAGCACTAACTCTTCCGGGACGCTACAATATACACCCTGGCAACCCCCCGTCCCCTTCAACCTCAAGTAGTTGTCGTGTGTATCAGGATAAGCTCAGGGAGAGCATGTCCCAAATTCCAAGCTGCTGTTTTAAGGCATGTTAAAAAAAACAACTGGGACGCAACTTCCACATCCGGAAAATACGGTAAGTTTTTGAAATGTTTGCACTCATATGATAGGCAATTACAGTAAGTTATTAAAAATCTATCATTTCAAATTTTGATCAGGTTTTTTTAATTTCCATATGTCCATTAGGAACAAGTTCACAAGAGGAAGTAGGGACGCTATGGATGGCTGAAAGACCGACTGAAACTTCTACTTCCGGTCGAAATGACTACATTTTGTTGAGTTCAGTTCAACGCTTGGGGACGACTTTATGTTTTTAAAGCAGACTCTTTTTTTTTTTTTTTCTTTCTTTTTCCCAGGGCCAACCAATGCGACTATAAACCAAACGTCCTTAAATGGGAACATTATCACAATTTCAGAAGGGTTAAAACCAATAAAAATCAGTTCCCAGTGGCTTATTTTATTTTTCGAAGTTCCATCCATCCATTTTCTACCGCTTATTCCCTTTCGGGGTCGCGGGGGGCGCTGGCGCCTATCTCAGCTACAATCGGGCGGAAGGCAGGGTACACCCTGGACAAGTCGCCACCTCATCGCAGGGCCCACACAGATAGACAGACAACATTCACACTCACATTCACACACTAGGGCCAATTTAGTGTTGCCAATCAACCTATCCCCAGGTGCATGTCTTTGGAAGTGGGAGGAAGCCGGAGTACCCTGAGGGAACCCACGCATTCACGGGGAGAACATGCAAACTCCACACAGAAAGATCCCGAGCCTGGATTTGAACCCAGGACTGCAGGAACTTCGTATTGTGAGGCAGACGCTCCAACCCCTTTTTTTCAAAATGTTACCCGTCCCGGAATATCCCGAAAAAAGGCTTTAAAGTGCCTGATTTTCGCTATCTGCGAAGCCATCGTCCATTTTCCTGTGACGTCATCCAGTGATGCAATAAAAACAACATGGCGGATAGCACAGCAAGATATAGCGACATTAGCTTGGATTCAGACTCGGAATTCAGCCACATAAGCGATTCAACAGATTACGCATGTATTGAAATTGATGATTAGAGTATGGAGGCGGATAGCGAAAACGAAATTGAAGAAGAAACTAAAGCTATTGAGCAAATAGCTATTGACGCTGTTCGGCCATGTCTGCCTTAGCATCGCCGGTAAAATGTGCAGATCAACCGATTGGGACTTTCGCATTGACACTGGAGCAACTTAAATCCGTCGATTGGTAAGTGTTTGTTTGGCATTAAATGTGGGTGGAGGGAAACCCTGGATGCAAATACAGCAACAAATGTACATACAGCTAGCCTAAATAGCATGTAAGCATCGATTAGCTGGCAGTCATGCCGCGACCAAATATGTCTGATTAGCACATAGGTCAATAACATCAACAAAACTCACCTTTGTGATTTTGTTGACTTTATCGCTGGAAATGCATCTGCTTTGAGTGTCGCAGGATATCCATGCATCTCTGTGCCATGTTTGTTGTAGCATCGCCGGTAAAATGTGCGGACCAAACGAGGCACTTTCGCAGCTCTTGACAGTGGTGTACTTGAATCCGTCGGTTGGTATGTGTTTGTTTGGCATATAATGTGGGTGGAGGGAAAGGCTGGATGCAAATATAGCTACAAATGAGGCATAACGATTCAATATGTACATACAGCTAGCCTAAATAGCATGTTAGCATTAATTAGCATGCCGTGCTAATCGATGCACATTCTACGTAAATCAACTTGAATCCGTACCTGATCGTGTTGTTACACCCTCCGACAACACACCGACGAAGCATAATGTCTCCAAGGTACCGGAAAACAGTCTAAAAACGGAAAATAACAGAGCTGATTTGACTTGCTGCGTGTAATGCGTTTGAGAAAATGGCGTTGACTACTTAGGTGACGTCATGTTTTGACGTCATCGCGCCGAGAGCAAATAATAGAAAGGCGTTTAATTCGCCAAAATTCACCCATTTAGAGTTCGGAAATCTGTTAAAAAAACATATGGTCTTTTTTCTGCAACATCAAGGTATATATTGACGCTTACATAGGTCTGGTGATAATGTTCCCCTTTAAAGAAACCATTCACAAGAGAGAGTAGAAATGCTATGGATGGCTAAAAGACCGAACGGCACTTTTTCTTCCGGATTGAAAGGACTACATTTTATTGAAATTTAGTACCAAACTTTTCCCCAGTTCCAACAAATGCGACTATAAAGCCGATGTCCTTAAAGACACCATTCACAAGAGAGAGTAAAATTGCTATGGATGACTAAAAGACCGAACGGCACTTCTCCTTCCGGTTGAAAGGACTACATTTTGTTGAATTCAGTTCAACGCTTGGAAACGACTTTACGTTTTTAAAGCAGACTCTAATTTTCCCCAGTTCCAACAAATGCGACTATAAAGCAGACGTCCTTAAAGAAATGATTCACAAGGGAGAGTAGAATGCTATGGATGGCAAAAAGACCAAATAGCACTTCTTCTTCCGGGTGAAAGGACTACATTTTGTTGAGTTCAGTTCAACGCTTGGAAACGACTTTACGTTTTCAAAGCAGACTCTTAATTTTTCCCAGTTCCAACAAATGCGACTATAAAGCAGACGTCCTTAAAGAAAGGATTCACAAGGGAGAGTAGAAATAATATGGATGGCAGAAAGACTAAATAGCACTTCTTCTTCCGGTGTAAAGGACTACATTTTGTTGAGTCCAGTTCAACGCTTGGAAACGACTTTACGTTTTTAAAGCAGACTCTTATTTTTCAACAGTTCCAACAAATCCGACTATAAAACTGACGTCCTTAAAGAAAGGATTCACAAAGCAGAGTAGAAATGCTATGGATGGCAGAAAGACCAAATGGTATTTTTTCTTCCGGTTGAAATGACTAAATTTTGTTGAGTTCAGGTTAATGCTTAGAAACGACTTTACGTTTTTAAAGCAGACTCTTATTTTTCCCCAGTTCCAACAAATCCGACTATAAAGCAGACGTCCTTAATTAAAGGATTCACAAGGGAGAGTAGAAACGCTATGGATGGCTGAAAGACTAAATGGCACTTCTTCTTCCGGTTGAAAGGACAACATTTTGTTGAGTTCAGTTCAACGCTTGGAAACGACTTTACGTTTTTAAAGCAGACTCTTATTTTTCCCCAGTTGCAACAAATGCGACTATAAAGCAGACGTCCCTAAAGAAAGGATTCACAAGGGAGAGTAGAAATGCTATGGATGGCAGAAAGACTAAATAGCACTTCTTCTTCCGGTGTAAAGGACTACATTTTGTTGAGTTCAGTTCAACGCTTGGAAACGACTTTACGTTTTTAAAGCAGACTCTTATTTTTCAACAGTTCCAACAAATCCGACTATAAAGCCGACGTCCTTAAAGAAAAGATTCACAAGGGAGAGTAGAAATTATTTGGATGGCAAAAAGACAAAATGGCACTTCTTCTTCCGGTTGAAAGGACTAAATTTTGTTGAATTCAGTTCAACGCTTGGAAACAAATTTAAGTTTCTAAAGTAGACTTTTATTCTTCCCCAGTTCCAACAAATGCGACTATAAAGCAGACGTCCTAAAAGAAAGGATTCACAAGGGAGAGTAGAAATGCTATGGATGGCAGAAAGACCAAATGGCACTTCTTCTTCCGGTTGAAATGACTAAATTTTGTTGAGTTCAGTTCAACGCTTGGAAACAAATTTACGTTTTCAAAGCAGACTCTTATTTTTCCCCAGTTCCAACAAATGCGACTATAAAGCAGACATCCTTTAAGAAAGGATGTACAAGCGAGAGTAGAAATGCTATGGATGGCAGAAAGACAAAATGGCACTTCTTCTTCCGGTTGAAAGGACTAAATTTTGTTGAGTTCAGTTCAACGCTTGGAAACAAATTTACGTTTTCAAAGCAGACTCTTATTTTTCCCCAGTTCCAACAAATGCGACTATAAAGCAGACGTCCTTAAAGAAATGATTCACAAGGGAGAGTAGAAATGCTATGGATAGCAGAAAGACCAAATGGCACTTTTTTTTCCGGTTGAAAGGCCAAAATTTTGTTGAGTTCAGTTCAACTCTTGGAAACGACTTTACGTTTTTAAAGCAGACTCTTCTTTTTCCCCAGTTCAACAAATGCGACTATAAAGCAGACGTCCTTAACGAAAGGATTCACAAGGGAGAGTAGAATGCTATGGATGGCAGAAAGACCAAATGGCACTTCTTCTTCCGGTTGAAAGAACAACATTTTGTTGAGTTCAGTTCAACGCTTGGAAACGAATTTACGTTTTCGAAGCAGACTATTATTTTTTCCCAGTTCCAACAAATGCGACTATAAAGCAGACGTCCTTAAAGAAAGGATTCACAAGGGAGAGTAGAAATGCTATGGATGGCAGAAAGACCAAATGGCACTTCTTCTTCCGGTTGAAAGGACTAAATTTTGTTGAGTTCAGTTCAGTGCTTGGAAACGACTTTACGTTTTTAAAGCACAATCTTATTTTTCAACAGTTCCAACAAATCCGACTATAAAGCAGACGTCCTTAAAGAAAGGATTCACAAGGGAGAGTAGAAATGCTATGGATGGCAGAAAGACCAAATGGCACTTCTTCTTCCGGTTGAAAGGACTAAATTTTGTTGAGTTCAGTTCAGTGCTTGGAAACGACTTTACGTTTTTAAAGCACAATCTTATTTTTCAACAGTTCCAACAAATCCGACTATAAAGCAGACGTCCTTAAAGAAAGGATTCACAAGGGAGAGTAGAAATGCTATGGATGGCGGAAAGACCAAATGGCACTTCTTCTTCCAGTTGAAAGGACTAAATTTTGTTGAGTTCAGTTCAACGTTTGGAAACGACTTCACGTTTTTAAAGCAGACTTATTTTTCCCCAGTTCCAACAAATGCGACTATAAAGCAGACGTCCCTAAAGAAAGGATTCACAAGGGAGAGTAGAAATGCTATGGATAGCAGAAAGACCAAATGGCACTTCTTCTTCCGGTTGAAAGAACAACATTTTGTTGAGTTCAGTTCAACGCTTGGAAAGCAATTTACGTTTTTAAAGAAGACTCTTATTTTTCCCCAGTTCCAACAAATGCGACTATAAAGCAGACGTCCTTAAAGAAAGGATTCACAAAGGAGAGTAGAACCGCTATGGATGGCAGAAAGACCAAATGGCACTTCTTCTTCCGGTTGAAAGGACTAAATTTTGTTGAGTTCAGTTCAACGCTTGGAAACGACTTTACGTTTTTAAAGCAGACTCTTATTTTTCCCCAATTCGAACAAATGCGACTATAAAGCAGACGTCCTTAAAGAAATGATTCACAAGGGAGAGTAGAATTGCTATGGATGGCAGAAAGACCAAATGGCACTTCTTCTTCCGGTTGAAATGACTAAATTTTGTTGAGTTCAGTTCATCGCTTGGAAACAAATTTATGTTTTTAAAGCAGACTATTATTTTGTTCCTAGTTCCAACAAATGCGATTATAAAGCAGACGTCATTAAATAAAAGATTCACAAGGGAGAGTAGAAAACGCTATGGATGGCTGAAAGACCAAATCGCACTTCTTGTTCCGGTGTAAAGGACTACATTTTGTTGAGTTCAGTTCAATGCTTGGAAATGACTTTACGTTTTTAAAGCACACTCTTATTTTTCAACAGTTCCAACAAATGCGACTATAAAGCAGACGTCCTTAAAGAAAGGATTCACAAGGGAGAGTAGAAATGCTACAGATGGCAGAAAGACCAAATGGCACTTCTTCTTCCGGTTGAAATGACTACCTTTTGTTGAGTTCAGTTCAACACTTGGAAACGACTTTACGTTTTTAAAGCAGACTCTTATTTTTCAACAGTTCCAACAACTGCGACTATAAAGCAGACGTCCTTAAGGAAAGGATTCAAAAAGGAGAGTAGAGTGCTTTGGATGGCAGAAAGACTAAATAGCACTTCTTATTCCGGTTGAAAGGACTACCTTTTGTTGAATTCAGTTCAACGCTTAGAAACGACTTTACGTTTTTAAAGCAGATTCTTATTTTTCCTCAGTTCCAACAAATGCGACTATAAAGCAGACGTCCTTAAAGAAAGGATTCACAAGGGAGAGTAGAAATGCTATGGATGGCAGAAACACCAAATGGCATTTCTTCTTCCGATTGAAAGGACTAAATTTTGTTGAGTTCAGTTCAACGCTTGGAAACGACTTTACGTTTTTAACGCAGACTCTTATTTTTCCCCAGTTCCAACAAATGCGACTATAAAGCAGACGTCCTTAAAGAAAGGATTCACAAAGAAGAGTAGAAATGCTATGGATGGCAGAAAGACCAAATGGCACTTCTTCTTCCGGTTGAAAGGACTACATTTTGTTGAGTTCAGTTCAATGCTTGGAAAGCAATTAACGTTTTTAAAGAAGACTCTTATTTTTCCCCAGTCCCAACAAATGCGACTATAAAGCAGACGTCCTTAAAGAAAGGATTCACAAAGGAGAGTAGAAATGCTATGGATGGCAGAAAGACCAAATGGCACCTTTTTTCCGGTTGAAAGGACAACATTTTGTTGAGTTCAGTTCAACGCTTGGAAACGACTTTACGTTTTTGAAGCAGACTCTTATTTTTCCTCAGTTCCAACAAATGCGACTATAAAGCAGACGTCCTTAAAGAAAAGATTCACAAGGGGGAGTAGAAATGCTATGGATGGCAGAAAGACCGAACGGCACTTCTTCTTCCGGTTGAAAGGACTACATTTTGTTGAGTTCAGTTCAACTCTTGGAAACGACTTTACGTTTTTAAAGCAGACTCTTATTTTTCCCCAATTCGAACAAATGCGACTATAAAGCAGACGTCCTTAAAGAAATGATTCACAAGGGAGAGTAGATATGCTATGGATGGCAGAAAGACCAAATGGCACTTCTTCTTCCGGTTGAAAGAACAACATTTTGTTGAGTTCAGTTCAACGCTTGGAAACGACTTTACGTTTTTAAAGCAGACTCTTATTTTTCCACAGTTCCAACAAATGTGACTATAAAGCAGACGTCATTAAATAAAAGATTCACAAGGGAGAGTAGAAAACGCTATGGATGGCTGAAAGACCAAATGGCACTTCTTGTTCCGGTGTAAAGGACTACATTTTGTTGAGTTCAGTTCAATGCTTGGAAACAACTTTACGTTTTTAAAGCAGAGTCTTATTTTTCAACAGTTCCAACAAATGCGACTATAAAGCAGACGTCCTTAATGAAAGGATTCACAAGGGAGAGTAGAAATGCTATGGATGGCAGGAAGACTAAATGGCACTTCTTCTTCCGGTTGAAAGGACTACATTTTGTTGAATTCAGTTCAACGCTTAGAAACGACTTTACGTTTTTAAAGCAGATTCTTATTTTTCCTCAGTTCCAACAAATGCGACTATAAAGCAGACGTCCTTAATGAAAGGATTCACAAGGGAGAGTAGAAATGCTATGGATGGCAAAAAGACTAAATAGCACTTCTTCTTCCGGTTGAAAGGACTAAATTTTGTTGAATTCAGTTCAACGCTTGGAAACAAATTTAAGTTTCTAAAGCAGACTTTTATTCTTCCACAGTTCCAACAAATGCGACTATAAAGCAGACGTCCTTAAAGAAATGATTCACAAGGGAGAGTAGAAATGCTATGGATGGCAGGAAGACTAAATGGCACTTCTTCTTCCGGTTGAAAGGACTACATTTTGTTGAGTTCAGTTCAACGCTTAGAAACGACTTTACGTTTTTAAGGCAGATTCTTATTTTTCCCCAGTTCCAACAAATGCGACTATAAAGCAGACGTCCTTAAAGAAAGGATTCACAAGAGAGAGTAGAAATGCTATGGATGGCTAAAAGACCGAACGGCACTTCTTCTTCCGGTTGAAAGGACTACATTTTGTTGAGTTCAGTTCAACGCTTGGAAACGACTTTACGTTTTTAAAGCAGACTCTTATTTTTCAACAGTTCCAACAAATCCGACTATAAAGCCGACGTCCTTAAAGAAAAGATTCACAAGGGAGAGTAGAAATTATTTGGATGGCAAAAAGACAAAGTGGCACTTCTTCTTCCGGTTGAAAGGACTAAATTTTGTTGAATTCAGTTCAACGCTTGGAAACAAATTTAAGGTTCTAAAGCAGACTTTTATTCTTCCACAGTTCCAACAAATGCGACTATAAAGCAGACGTCCTTAAAGAAATGATTCACAAGGGAGAGTAGAAATGCTATGGATGGCAGAAAGACCAAATGGCACTTCTTCTTCCGGGTGAAATGACTAAATTTTGTTGAGTTCAGTTCAACGCTTGGAAACGACTTTACATTTTTAAAGCAGACTTATTTTTCCCCAGTTCCAACAAATGCGACTATAAAGCAGACCTCCTTAAAGAAAGGATTCACAAGGGAGAGTAGAATGCTATGGATGGCAAAAAGACCAAATGGCACTTCTTCTTCCGGTTGAAAGGACTACATTTTGTTGAGTTCAGTTCAACGCTTGGAAACGACTTAACGTTTTTAAAGCAGACTCTTATTTTTCCACAGTTCCAACAAATGCGACTATAAAGCAGACGTCCTTAAAGAAATGATTCACAAGGGAGAGTAGAAACGCTATGGATGGCAGAAAGACCAAATGGCACTTCTTCTTCCGGTTGAAAGGACTACATTTTGTTGAGGTCAGTTCAACGCTTGGAAACGACTTTACGTTTTTAAAGCAGACTTATTTTTCCCCAGTTCCAATAAATGCGACTATAAAGCAGACGTCCTTAAAGAAATGATTCACAAGGGAGAGTAGAAACGCTATGGATGGCAGAAAGCCCAAATAGCACTTCTTCTTCCGGTTGAAAGGACTACATTTTGTTGAGTCCAGTTCAACGCTTGGAGACGACTTTGCGTTTTTAAAACAGACTCTTATTTTTCCCCAATTCCAACAAATGCGACTATAAAGCAGACATCCTTAAAGAAAGGATTCACAAGGGAGAGTAGAAATGCTATGGATGGCAGAAAGACCAAATGGCACTTCTTCTTCCGGTTGAAAGGACAAAATTTTGTTGAGTTCAGTTCAACGCTTGGAAACAAATTTACATTTTCAAAGCAGACTCTTATTTTCTCCCAGTTCCAACAAATCCGACTATAAAGCAGACGTCCTTAAAGAAAGGATTCACAAGGGAGAGTAGAATGCTATGGATGGCAGAAAGACCAAATGGCACTTCTTCTTCCGGTTGAAAGGACTACATTTTGTTGAATTCAGTCAACGCTTGGAAACGAATTTACGTTTTTACAGCAGACTCTTATTTTTCCCCAGTTCCAACAAATGTGACTATAAACCAGACGTCCTTAAAGAAAGGATTCTCAAGTGAGAGTAGAAATGCTATGGATAGCAGAAAGACAAAATGGCACTTCTTCTTCCGGTTGAAATGACTAAATTTTGTTGAGTTCAGTTCAACGCTTGGAAACGACTTCACGTTTTTAAAGCAGACTCTTATTTTTCCCCAGTTCCAACAAATGCGACTATAAAGCAGACGTCCTTAAAGAAAGGATTCACAAGGGAGAGTAGAAATGCTATGGATGGCAGAAAGACCAAATGGCACTTCTTCTTCTGGTTGAAAGGACAACATTTTGTTGAGTTCAGTTCAACGCTTGGAAACGACTTTACATTTTTAAAGCAGACTTATTTTTCCCCAGTTCCAACAAATGCGACTATAAAGCAGACGTCCTTAAAGAAAGGATTCACAAGGGAGAGTAGAAATGCTATGAATGGGAAAAAGACAAAATGGCACTTCTTCTTCCGGTTGAAAGGACTAAATTTTGTTGGGTTCAGTTCAACGCTTGGAAACAAATTTACATTTTCAAAGCAGACTCTTATTTTTCCCCAGTTCCAACAAATCCGACTATAAAGCAGACGTCCTTAAAGAAAGGATTCACAAGGGAGAGTAGAATTGCTATGGATGGCAGAAAGACCAAATGGCACTTCTTCTTCCGGTTGAAAGGACTAAATTTTGTTGGGTTCAGTTCAACGCTTGGAAACAAATTTACATTTTCAAAGCAGACTCTTATTTTTCCCCAGTTCCAACAAATCCGACTATAAAGCAGACGTCCTTAAAGAAAGGATTCACAAGGGAGAGTAGAAATGCTATGGATGGCAGAAAGACCAAATGGCACTTCTACTTCCGGTTGAAAGGACTACATTTTGTTGAATTCAGTCAACGCTTGGAAACGAATTTACGTTTTTACAGCAGACTCTTATTTTTCCCCAGTTCCAACAAATGTGACTATAAACCAGACGTCCTTAAAGAAAGGATTCACAAGTGAGAGTAGAAATGCTATGGATGGCAGGAAGACCAAATGGCACTTCTTATTCCGGTTGAAAAGACTACATTTTGTTGAATTCAATTCAACGCTTGGGAACGAACTTACGTTTTTAAAGCAGACTTGTATTTTTCCCCAGTCCCAAAAAATGCGACTATAAAGAAGACGTCTTTAAAAAAACATTCACAAGAGAGAGTAGAAAAGCTATGGATGGCTAAAAGACTGAACGGCACTTCTTCTTCCGGTTGAAATGACTAAATTTTGTTGAGTTCAGTTCAACGCTTGGAAACGACTTTACGTTTTTAAAGCAGACTCTTATTTTTCCCCAGTTCCAACAAATGCGACTATAAAGCAGACGTCCTTAAAGAAATGATTCACAAGGGAGAGTAGAAATGCTATGGATGGCAGAAAGACCAAATGGCACTTCTTCCTCTGGTTGAAAAGACTAAATTTTGTTGAGTTCAGGTTAACGCTTGGAAACGACTTTACGTTTTTAACGCAGACTCTTATTTTTCAACAGTTCCAACAAATGCGACTATAAAGCAGACGTCCTTAAAGAAAGGATTCACAAGGGAGAGTAGAAATGCTATGGATGGCAGAAAGACCAAATGGCACTTCTTCTTCCGAGTGAAATAACTACATTTTGTTGAGTTCAGTTCAACGCTTGGAAACGACTTTACGTTTTTAAAGCAGACTCTTATTTTTCCCCAGTTCCAACAAATGCGACTATAAAGCAGACGTCCTTAAAGAAAGGATTCACAAGGGAGAGTAGAAATGCTATGGATGGCAAAAAGACCAAATGGCACTTCTTCTTCCAGTTGAAAGGACAACATTTTGTTGAGTTCAGTTCAACGCTTGGAAACGACTTCACCTTTTTAAAGCAGACTCTTATTTTTCCCCAGTTCCAACAAATGCGACTATAAAGCAGACGTCCTTAAAGAAATGATTCACAAGGGAGAGTAGAATTGCTATGGATGGCAGAAAGACCAAATGGCACTTCTTCTTCCGGTTGAAAGAACAACATTTTGTTGAGTTCAGTTCAACGCTTGGAAACGACTTCACCTTTTTAAAGCAGACTCTTATTTTTCCCCAGTTCCAACAAATGCGACTATAACGCAGACGTCCTTAAAGAAAGGATTCACAAGGGAGAGTAGAAATGCTATGGATGGCAGAAAGACCAAATGGCACTTCTTCTTCCGGTTGAAAGGACTACATTTTGTTGAGTTCAGTTCAATGCTTGGAAACGACTTTACGTTTTTAAAGCAGACTCTTATTTTTCAACAGTTCCAACAAATGCGACTATAAAGCAGACGTCCTTAAAGAAAGGATTCACAAGGGAGAGTAGAAATGCTATGGATGGCAGAAAGACAAAATGGCACTTTTTCTTCCGGTTGAAAGGACTAAATTTTGTTGAGTTCAGTTCAACGCTTAGAAACGACTTTACGTTTTTATAGCAGACTCTTATTTTTCCTCAGCTCCAACAAATGCGACTATAAAGCAGACATCCTTTAAGAAAGGATGTACAAGCGAGAGTAGAAATGCTATGGATGGCTGAAAGACCAAATGGCACTTCTTCTTCCGGTTGAAAGGACTACATTTTGTTGAATTCAGTTCAACGCTTGGAAACGACTTTACATTTTTAAAGCAGACTGTTATTTTTCCCCAGTTCCAACAAATGCGACTATAAAGCAGACGTCCTTAAAGAAAGGATTCACAAGGGAGAGTAGAAATGCTATGGATGGCGGAAAGACCAAATGGCACTTCTTCTTCCAGTTGAAAGGACTAAATTTTGTTGAGTTCAGTTCAACGTTTGGAAACGACTTCACGTTTTTAAAGCAGACTTATTTTTCCCCAGTTCCAACAAATGCGACTATAAAGCAGACGTCCTTAAAGAAATGATTCACAAGCGAGAGTAGAAATGCTATGGATGGCAGAAAGACCAAATGGCACTTCTTCTTCCGGTTGAAAGAACAACATTTTGTTGAGTTCAGTTCAACGCTTGGAAAGCAATTTACGTTTTTAAAGAAGACTCTTATTTTTCCCCAGTTCCAACAAATGCGACTATAAAGCAGACGTCCTTAAAGAAAGGATTCACAAAGGAGAGTAGAACCGCTATGGATGGCAGAAAGACCAAATGGCACTTCTTCTTCCGGTTGAAAGGACTAAATTTTGTTGAGTTCAGTTCAACGCTTGGAAACGACTTTACGTTTTTAAAGCAGACTCTTATTTTTCCCCAATTCGAACAAATGCGACTATAAAGCAGACGTCCTTAATGAAAGGATTCACAAGGGAGAGTAGAATTGCTATGGATGGCAGAAAGACCAAATGGCACTTCTTCTTCCGGTTGAAATGACTAAATTTTGTTGAGTTCAGTTCATCGCTTGGAAACAAATTTATGTTTTTAAAGCAGACTATTATTTTGTTCCTAGTTCCAACAAATGCGACTATAAAGCAGACGTCATTAAATAAAAGATTCACAAGGGAGAGTAGAAAACGCTATGGATGGCTGAAAGACCAAATCGCACTTCTTGTTCCGGTGTAAAGGACTACATTTTGTTGAGTTCAGTTCAATGCTTGGAAATGACTTTACGTTTTTAAAGCACACTCTTATTTTTCCCCAGTTCCAACAAATGCGACTATAAAGCAGACGTCCTTAAAGAAAGGATTCACAAGGGAGAGTAGAAATGCTATGGATGGCAGAAAGACCAAATGGCACTTCTTCTTCCGGTTGAAAGGACTACATTTTGTTGAGTTCAGTTCAACACTTGGAAACGACTTTACGTTTTTTAAAGCAGACTCTTATTTTTCCCCAGTTCCAACAAATGCGACTATAAAGCAGACGTCCTTAAGGAAAGGATTCTCAAGTGAGAGTAGAGTGCTTTGGATGGCAGAAAGACTAAATAGCACTTCTTATTCCGGTTGAAAGGACTACCTTTTGTTGAATTCAGTTCAACGCTTAGAAACGACTTTACGTTTTTAAAGCAGATTCTTATTTTTCCTCAGTTCCAACAAATGCGACTATAAAGCAGACGTCCTTAAAGAAAGGATTCACAAGGGAGAGTAGAAATGCTATGGATGGCAGAAACACCAAATGGCACTTCTTCTTCCGATTGAAAGGACTAAATTTTGTTGAGTTCAGTTCAACGCTTGGAAACGACTTTACGTTTTTAACGCAGACTCTTATTTTTCCCCAGTTCCAACAAATGCGACTATAAAGCAGACGTCCTTAAAGAAAGGATTCACAAAGAAGAGTAGAAATGCTATGGATGGCAGAAAGACCAAATGGCACTTCTTCTTCCGGTTGAAAGGACTACATTTTGTTGAGTTCAGTTCAATGCTTGGAAAGCAATTAACGTTTTTAAAGAAGACTCTTATTTTTCCCCAGTCCCAACAAATGCGACTATAAAGCAGACGTCCTTAAAGAAAGGATTCACAAAGGAGAGTAGAAATGCTATGGATGGCAGAAAGACCAAATGGCACCTTTTTTCCGGTTGAAAGGACAACATTTCGTTGAGTTCAGTTCAACGCTTGGAAACGACTTTACGTTTTTGAAGCAGACTCTTATTTTTCCTCAGTTCCAACAAATGCGACTATAAAGCAGACGTCCTTAAAGAAAAGATTCACAAGGGGGAGTAGAAATGCTATGGATGGCAGAAAGACCGAACGGCACTTCTTCTTCCGGTTGAAAGGACTACATTTTGTTGAGTTCAGTTCAACTCTTGGAAACGACTTTACGTTTTTAAAGCAGACTCTTATTTTTCCCCAGTTCCAACAAATGCGACTATAAAGCAGACGTCCTTAAATAAAAGATTCACAAGGGAGAGTAGAACCGCTATGGATGGCAGAAAGACCAAATGGCACTTATTCTTCCGGTTGAAAGAACAACATTTTGTTGAGTTCAGTTCAACGCTTGGAAACGACTTTACGTTTTTAACGCAGACTCTTATTTTTCCCCAGTTCCAACAAATGCGACTATAAAGCAGACGTCCCTAAAGAAAGGATTCACAAGGGAGAGTAGAAATGCTATGGATGGCAGAAAGACCAAATGGCACTTCTTCTTCCGGTTGAAAGGACAACATTTTGTTGAGTTCAGTTCAACGCTTGGAAACGACTTTACGTTTTTAACGCAGACTCTTATTTTTCCCCAGTTCCAACAAATGCGACTATAAAGCAGACGTCCCTAAAGAAAGGATTCACAAGGGAGAGTAGAACCGCTATGGATGGCAGAAAGACCAAATGGCACTTATTCTTCCGGTTGAAAGAACAACATTTTGTTGAGTTCAGTTCAACGCTTGGAAACGACTTAACGTTTTTAAAGCAGACTCTTATTTTTCCCCAGTTCCAACAAATGCGACTATAAAGCAGACGTCCTTAAAGAAATGATTCACAAGGGAGAGTAGAAACGCTATGGATGGCAGAAAGACCAAATGGCACTTCTTATTCCGGTTGAAAGGACTACCTTTTGTTGAATTCAGTTCAACGCTTAGAAACGACTTTACGTTTTTAAAGCAGATTCTTATTTTTCCTCAGTTCCAACAAATGCGACTATAAAGCAGACGTCCTTAAAGAAAGGATTCACAAGGGAGAGTAGAAATGCTATGGATGGCAGAAACACCAAATGGCATTTCTTCTTCCGATTGAAAGGACTAAATTTTGTTGAGTTCAGTTCAACGCTTTGAAACGACTTCACGTTTTTAAAGCAGACTCTTATTTTTCCCCAATTCCAACAAATGCGACTATAAAGCAGACGTCCTTAAAGAAAGGATTCACAAGGGAGAGTAAAAATGCTATGGATGGCAGAAAGACCAAATGGCACTTCTTCTTCCGGTTGAAAGGACAACATTTTGTTGAGTTCAGTTCAACGCTTGGAAACGACTTTACATTTTTAAAGCAGACTTATTTTTCCCCAGTTCCAACAAATGCGACTATAAAGCAGACGTCCTTAAAGAAAGGATTCACAAGGGAGAGTAGAAATGCTATGGATGGGAAAAAGACAAAATGGCACTTCTTCTTCCGGTTGAAAGGACTAAATTTTGTTGGGTTCAGTTCAACGCTTGGAAACAAATTTACATTTTCAAAGCAGACTCTTATTTTCTCCCAGTTCCAACAAAGCCGACTATAAAGCAGACGTCCTTAAAGA